>NW_017309077.1:0-32114 GCF_000935625.1 Nanorana parkeri | reverse complement strand
GGGCTGGAATCAGCCCTTACTTCCTGTCTTGTTGACAAACCACTTTACCAGACAGGAAGTGAGGGGAACACAGACAGAAATAAAAAAGTTTCTTCTCTTAGTAGAGTAGCGGAAGGTTAGAACCCCGGTCAGATTTTTGTTTCTGTTCCAATCTTCCATAATGTTCTGTCTGGTGAAAACATTGTCAGCAGGACAGCAAGTTCGGGTAAATCTACCCAATAGAATCCTGGATAGCAGTAAAAACCAGACATGGGATCTAATCATTTCTCACTCCACCCAAAACTAGAAAAAAAGTTTTCACTGGACTTTAAAATCTGAAACTCTTGCATTACATGTTGGTTGAGATGGAGAAGAAAAAAAACCTGAAATTACAGGACCCATGTTGGTCTACGGGGAGTTGGACGTAAAGGTACATATGTCCGTTTACATTAGATTCCATCCAATCCGCCATGATCAGGTCTCCCACTAACTAGGTGAAAATAATAAAGAAAAAAAAACTAAAAAAGAAAATGAATGCATCCACCATATTTAGGGATTGATAGACAGCAATACATAACATTTTTGGTTTTGGATATAGATACGCTTGGGTGGTTGCTTTTGGTTAATGCAGATTAGAAAAAGTATTTATGTTTAATTCAGTTACAGCAATCAGCAAAATTAAATAATGCTAACTAGTAACTACATTTTTCTGCTGCACTGCTCAAACTGTTCTGCATCGGTAAGTGATAATTATAGGAAGAGTGAAATGCACTCATCCCCGTAATTAGAGCCAGCGTGTGACACTGTAGCTGTCATAGGTTGGCTCTAATGATCGAGAACTGAGCGATCACAAACTACTGATCGCTCAATTCACAATTTTCTTCCTGCAGAAAGTGGTGACTGCTCCTCGCAGGGATTTCCCCTCCCCTCTCTGTTCCTCCAGTGCTGACTGGATGGAAAGATGGGGAGAGGGTGGGCCAGCTGGCTCTATCTCTAGAGAGGCAGAGCCAGCTGTCAATCAGGCAGCGTGGTGGATCCAGATAATATTGTCAAGATCTTTCCTGGCTGCAGTGTGGCTCTGCACTGTCAGCATATAGCGGGTAATAACAAAACAACTTTTATTAAAAAAAGATGTAACATATACAGAACTGAACAAATTTGTTGGTACCCTTACAGCTCACTGAAACAATGCTTCATTCCTTCTGAAACCTAATGCAATTAAAAGCATTTAAGAGCCAAGAAAAACTTCCAAAGAGATACAAGCTGTGCTCCAAGGTCAAGGAGCATTATCTGATTGCACCACATGTATTAGATTGCAGGCTCCTCGAGGGCAAGGACTCATGTGAATGTAAAGCGTTGTGTAAATTGTCGGCGCTATATAAATACCTGTAATGAATAAATAAATGTCGCTTTTGGAGTGACAGTGGGCTAAAAGGAAGAAGACTGGAGCTTTTTGGCAAGTCACATTAGCTCTATGTTCACATATAACGATTATTAAAGAAAAGAACACCATACCAACTGTGAAACATGTAGGACATTTGCTTATGTTTTGAGACTGCTTTGGTGCGCCTGACACTAGGCGCATTGAATCGGTGCACGGCACAATGAAATTCCAAAGATCAAGGAATATTGAAGAGAAACGTACTGCCCGCTGTCTGAAAGCTCTGTCTAAGTCTCAGGTCATGGGTCCTTCAACAGGATAGTGACTCGCAACGCACAGCTAAAAACACTCATTCAGACTAACAACAAAACATTGGACTATTCTGAAGTGGTCTACTGTGAGTCCTGATCTCAAACCTACTGAACATCTATGGAAAGAGCTGAAACATGCAGTATGTAGAAGGCACCCTTCCACCCAGAGACAGCTGGAGCAGATTGCTCAAGAAGAGTTGATTAATCTATCTGTTGGTAGGCACAGAAGTCTCATTGAGAGATCCAGAAAATGGTTGTTTGCAGTGATCGTACAACAAAATATTAGGTCTAAATACATTTTAAAAAATAATATATATCGATATACAGTATATATATATATATATATATATATATATATATATATAAATATATATATATATACTGTATATCTATATATATATACAGTATCTCACAGAAGTGAGTACACCTCACATTTTTGTAAATATTTTATTATATCATTTTGTGATACAGAAGAAATTACACTTTGCTACAATGTAAAGTAGTGAGTGTACAGCTTGTATATCAGTGTACATTTGCTGTCCCCTCAAAATAACTCAACACACAACCCTTAATGTCTAAACTGCTGACAACAAAAGTGAGTACAACCCTTCTTCTTCTAATCTTCTTATAGCCTAGGCCAGTGATGGCGAACCTTTTTGAACCTGAGTGCCCAAACTGCGACGCAAAATCAATTTATTTATCTCAAAGTGCCAGCGCTGAAAATAAGTTTAGTATTGCAGTTTGGGCGCTCGGGTTTTAGAAACGTTCAAAATCACTGCCTTACGGCCTTGTACGGCTCTCACGGGGGACCCGAACGTCCCGGATCGCCTCTGTAGTCGGGCCGGTCACAATCAGGCAGCGACGGTGACCTCTAAACAGGCAGATTAGACGGCCGCTTGCGGGGGCCTCCCGGGGGTCCTAGCGAGGAGGAAGCAGCCGTCTAACCTACCTGTTTATTGGCTGCTGCCTAATTGTGACTGGCCCGGATCGCATACCTAGGCGATCTGGGTCAGTCAGATCTATTTCAATTGGTGGTCCCTGAATGCAGTGGTGTATTCTGGTTTGGGGCTGCCCTAGGCAAGGCAAAACTCGGGCGCCCCCCCACTAAATTTACCCCACCCCTTCCTGTTTAATACTTTTTGCGTGACCTGTCAGTCGCTGCATACAGTACAAACACTGTATCCAGCTTTTGACATGTTCCGCTATTAGCATAGCAGGAAAGCTGTGGTCTCAGGGGGGCTTAGCAGGATTTGTGGTGAGCTCTGTGGGGTCTATGGTGGGCAGAGCCCACCACAGATCCTGCACAGGCCCGAGACCCTGCAAAACCCCCACAGATCCGGCACAGCCCCCTGGAGGCCCTGCAGTCTGCAGGGTCTCAGGGGGGCTGTGCAGGATTTGTAATGGGCTCTGCCCACCATGGGGCTGCAGAGCCCACACAGATCCTGCAAAGCCCCCATGAGACCCTGAAGTCTGCCAGATCTCAGAGGGGCTGTACAGGATCTGTGGTGGGCTTTGCAGGCAGCAGAGCACCCTACGGATCCTGCAAAGCTCCCCACATATCCTGCAGAGAGACCCTGCAGTCTGCCGGATCTCAGGGGCGCTGTGCAGAATCTGTGGTGGGCTTTGCAGGATCTGTGGGGGTTTTTGCAGGCTCCAAAGCCCCCCCTGCAAAGCCCACCAAAAGGTATTGCACAGCCCACCTGTGACTCTTTGGTGGGCTGTGCATAATCTATGCTGGGCCCTGCCAGCACAGTGCTCCTACCTTACACGGGAAGCCCAGCCTTCACTGCTACCTCGGCGCCCAATCGTCTCAGCTTCGCCGCTCGACTGGCCCCTTGGCGACGCCTCCTCCATCGCGGTCTCTGCCTTTGCCTCCTCAGTCTTCACAGGCCTCTTCCATCTTCCCCTGTCTCCGCAACCTGTCTCATGCCGCTCTGTCTCCTCACGTCCTCTTTCATCTCCAACTCCCTCTGTCTCCGGCCCTGTCTCAGGCCGCTCAGTCCCCCGTCTCCTCCCGTCCTCTTTCATCCCCGTCCCCATCTCCCTCTGTCTCCACCACCTGCCGCTCCGTCCCCCTTCTCCTCCTGCTCGCTCGGCCGCCCGACGATTTCTCCCCGTCGACATTAGACAGCTCGGCTGCCTTAATGTTTTGGGGCCTGAACGTGGGCTCGCGTGCCAACAGAAAGGGCCTCATTGCCCTCCCTGGCACGCGTGCCATAGGTTCGCCACCACTGGCCTAGGCCATCTTTATGTAAAGCAACAATTATTTTTTCAGATCCTCAGAGAGTTCTTTGCCATGAGGTGCCATGTTGAACTTCCAGTGACTAGTATGAGAGAGAGAGAGAGCGATAACACCAAATTTAACACACCTGCTCCCCATTCACACCTGAGACCTTGTAACACTAACGAGTCACATGACACCGGGGAGGGAAAATGGCTAATTGGGTCCAATTTGGACATTTTCACTTAGGGGTGTACTCACTTTTGTTGCCAGCGGTTTAGACATTAATGGCTGTGTGTTGAGTTATTTTGAGGGGACAACAAATGCTGCATCAAAATTTGTATCTCAAAATATGTAATATATAATTAAGCAGTCATACAGCACCAAGTGTCTGGGTATACTGTTCCCAATCTAGGGCACTATTTTGCATTGGTGCCTTAGCACAACCTTCCTTCACAGTTATCGCTGTTCACTTGAGGCCTGCTTACTTACAAGGACATACTGCATGGTCTGGGAACAGCCATTGTTTATCAGGCACTCACAGAGTTCTTTAAACCCAATATAGCTATACGCAATGACGCCAGGTGTGTGACTTTGGCAGGACTATGCTGCAGTTCTGAATATTGTCCAGCATTTAGGCACAGCAAGTCTATGCATGTAGGAAAGAGAATGCAATGCAGGAGAGGTGAGGTAATAAGATACCTGGGATCTAAGTGATGTGCAGATCTCTACAGTAAGGCTTTGACATTCTTTACTGGGCGCTACAGCAGGGCATAAACATTCCAGAGTGTGGCCACTAACACTTTCAAGAGGTAATACTTATATTTACATGTCTTTTACAGCTGGAAGGACCCTGGGAAAGGAATTCCCCATCATATCACTGCCCTTACATGATATTAGTCTAAATATGAGCCATGATATTATGGGGAACATCTTACCGAGTGTTCTCTGGGCACTTAAAATTACCCAATTACAGTTCCTCTTTGCTCAAACAGAGATTTTAGCAGTGGGAAGGTAGGAACCAAGCTGCTGTGTCCTCTAAGTTGCTAATGCTGGATCTGATGCCCCAGGAAACCTTCAGAGGTCACTAAAACCCCATAAACCCAGTACACTAGGTAGGTGGTGACCACTTTCCTGCCCCCCATGGGCTCTGGGGGTGCGAAGAGAGCGCTGAGAAGTATAGCCTCATGCTTTGGGGGAACTCCTTTAAAAGTTCCCACAGTGCTAAGGGCATGCAGGGCGATATTAGAATAGCAGGGAAGCTGCAACCTCGACACATCCTTGCTATGGGGTTAGCCTGCATACCTGGCGTGACAGGCTGGTTAGTTCTGGGAGGTGGGGGTATGTTCTATTTTCCTTTGTTTTACATAATATAATAGGTGATAGTTATCCCTCCTAGCACCATTGAGAATGTGTCACAATTCTCCACTTACCTGTATCATTCGTAGGGTCCTCGCACTCGCAGCATGTCGGTAATTGGCACTCTTGTCAGAGACTTTTGGCCTATAATTTCCCCGTGTGAAAATAGTGAGGCCTCTTGCACATGTTTAATGGCATCCTTACATCAAAATGGCAGCACTGGAGTGCTTCCTGTTATAGACAGGAATTGCTTATGCCAGACTAGATTAAGAACAGCACTGTGGATCCCGAAGAATTGTAGGGTGTTCCCGGGGGATACCTCACCTCTTACGCTAACAACTTTTAAAATATGGGACTCAATTTACCAGCAAAATAGGTGGTCCTATAACTCACCCTTACTATATTTGTTGGATAATAAGTATTTCACCCCTGGTAAGGAGGATGCGAGATTTCTTACTTGGATAAAAGAACAGGACATTCAGTTACATCAACTCACAAAGAATGGTAGAATTTTGCCCCTGGAAGAAATACAGGAAAGAT
Organism: Nanorana parkeri; assembly: GCF_000935625.1. NCBI lineage: Eukaryota > Metazoa > Chordata > Amphibia > Anura > Dicroglossidae > Nanorana > Nanorana parkeri. Next base: position 26,323 of record NW_017309077.1, on the reverse strand, counting down.
GGGGAACATATAGCTGGGATTTTTGGTGCTGTAGACAGTTGGCACATTTTGTTCCCTCCCCTCACCAATAAGAACAATATCAGAGTTAAATCAAATTGAACGGGTGTTATCTAATATTATATCACCGAAACATATGATATCCCGGTTCTATAAGGCATTGATGGACCTTTTTATGGGGGGATACCCACGCTTCTTGGCCCAATGGGAGGGGGAACTTGGCAGCATATTAACAGAGGAGCAAAAAAAAAAAGATAATGCAATTATGTCATGTTTCCTCGATGAGCTCGAAGGTAGAGGAAAGTAACTATAAGCTACTAGCGAGATGGTATTTAACACCTTCCAGAATGGGGAAATTTGATAAAAAATATTCCAAGGAATGTTGGAGGAATTGCGGTCAAGAGGGTACAATGGAACACATATGGTGGTCCTGCCCAGTTATTCAGGGTTATTGGCAAAAAGTAACTAATTATATATGGTTTTTTTAAAATAAATTATTTTATTTAACAAGTTTTCCATTGGGGATGGGTCCAAGTTGAGGAGGGTGGGGTGTGCGTTTAGAGTTGCAGTCTTTACTCAAGATCCCATAATGGTACCGTATTCAGTTGTTGTGGTGAAATCGGACCAATAGTACCACGTGGTCGCGAATTTGGATGAGGTACCTTTTATTGAACTTGTGAGATCTTCCATGGTGCGAATGTCATTTATTTTAGTGAACCAGAGTTTGAGTGAAGGTGGGGCCTCCTGTTTCCACATCAGTGGTATACAGGCACGCGCTGCATTCAGCAAATGTATCAGCACTGAACATGAGTACCTTTTTAAGGAGAAGTGATTATGGTGGAGTAGGAAGAGCTCTGGGTCCTCCGGGATGTGATGATCCGTGAATTTCTGGGAAATCCGCCTTACCTGGGACCAGAAGTCTCGGGCAGGACCAGAACATGTGGAGCATGTCCGCAGGGGAGGACCCGCACCTCCAACATACATCAGGGACCCCATCATACATCTGATGAAGTCTGTGGGGAGTTCTATACCAGCGGGTTAAAACCTTGTACCCTGACTCCTGGTATTTATTACAAATTGACGACTTCAGGGAGAGCCGCAGCAATCTAGTCAGTTCATCCTGCGAGAACTGGACCCCCAACTCCCTCTCCCATTGTCCCAGGAAATGAAGCGGCAAATCCTGGTCTGCCTCTATGATTAGTTTGTAGCACAAGGATAATGTCTTGGTCAAGGGTCCCTCGTCCAGGCAGGTGCGTTCAAAGTCAGATGGGACTCGGGCATATAAGGCTGGATCAGGGAGCAAGGAGAGGAAGTGGGAGAGCTGGAGCTGGCGCCAGCAGCCAGGCTCTCCCAGAGGCGTGTCTAGCATGAGGTCTCGTAGGGACTTCCACTGTGTGTCCTGGAGGAAATGCAAGGCCCGAAATCGGCCCAGGGCCGCGAGACGGCGAAATAAGCCGTCCTCAAGGCCCGGGACGAACTCCGGGTTCCCCACAACCGGGTACATGGGTGAAGGAGAAGGGGACAGGTGTTTCTCCCTAAATGCCCTCCGCGCCATCTGCCACGTAGGGCCCACCGTCGGGTGCTTCCGTAGCGGTCCAGGAAGAGCCCCCTCGCACCATGGTAAAGCTGGTAGGGGAATTGGGGTTACAGACTGCTCCAGGGCTACCCAGGGTTTGGTATCACTATGTCGGCACCAGTCCACCACACGAGTCAAGTGGGATGCCATGTAGCAAAGGTAAAGGTCTGGTAGGGCCAGGCCCCCTGCCCTCTTAGGACGTCGCAGGATCGCCATGCTAAGTCTGGGGGTCTTACCCGCCCAAATGAAGTGTGTGATTGCGGCCTGTAGCGTGCGGAAATAGGAGCGGGGAATGAATATGGGGAGGGCCTGAAAGGGATATAGGAAGCGTGGGAGGACATTTTGCTTAACCACATTACAGCGGCCCGTCCATGAAAATGTGTCTCGCGCCCATCCAGCTAGATCCCATCTGACCTTCTGGAGTAGGGGAGGGAAATTAATACTGTATAACTGCTTCAGGTCCCGCGGGAGCCTCACCCCTAGGTACTTAAGGGAGGTGGAGGACCATTGATAAGGGAAGTTTTCCTGGATACTCGCCAACATCCGAGGGGGAACCGTCAGGTTCAGGGCTTCTGATTTTTGAGTATTAATATGGAAGTTGGAAAGTTCACCATATTGGCGGAGTGATGACATTAGGTTTGGCATAGTGGTAACCGGGGACGAAACAAAAAACAAAAGGTCATCTGCGTAAGCAGCAACTTTATGTTGGTGGGACCTCATGAGTATACCCCGAATGTCTGGATTTGCCCGCACGGACCGTAGTAGTGGTTCGAGTGTTATGGTGAAAATGAGGGGGGAGAGTGGGCATCCCTGCCTGGTGCCATTACTTATGTTAAATGGGTCAGAAAGGACACCGTTGACCCTCACTCTGGCCGTGGGCCTAGAGTATAGGGCAAGTATCCAGGACAGCATACTCGGGCCAAGCCCAATGTGCTCCAGTGTAAGGCGTAGAAAGGACCAGTCGACCCTGTCGAAGGCCTTCTCTGCGTCGGTCGACAACAGGAAGCTGGGAGAGGACTTCGACCGGGCCTAGTGGATGACACTGAGGGCCCGAATAGTGTTGTCCCTGGCCTCCCTACCAGGAACAAAGCCAGATTGGTCCGAGTGAATCAGTGAGGGAAGGTAGGGCTGGAGTCGTGTGGCAAGGACCTTAGCAAAGAGCTTAGTGTCGACATTTAAAAGGGAGATAGGGCGGTAACTTTGGCACATTGTAGGGTCTTTTTCTGGCTTATGGATCACCGCAATGTTGGCCGATAAGGAGTCCCTAGGGAGCGAAGGGAGTTCTTTGACCGAATTCCAGGCCGCAAGCATCCTCTCGTTGAGTAGCGCAGGGAATTTCTTATAATAAGCAAGGGTAAAGCCGTCAGGGCCCGGGGCTTTCCCCGTATTGGCCTGCTTGATAGCCAGCTCTAGCTCCTCCAGTGAGATAGGGCCCTCCAGGGAAGACCGTATCTCAGAGGAGAGACAGGGCATACCAGCCTCCTCCAGGTACGCCCGAATGCGTAGTTGTCGTGCGGTTACAGCTGAAGTGGTCTGGGGGGTCGGTAAGTTGTAAAGGCCAGCGTAGTAATCGCGGAATGCGGCGGCTATGTCTTCCGACAGGTGACAGTTGTTTCCAGAGGAGTCCTTGATTACTGGTGCAAAGGTTCGAGCCCGTTGTTGGCGTAAGGCTTGCGCAAGGGAGCGGCTACATTGATTCCTGCAATCGTAGAAATGCTGTCGACATTTGGTAAGAGTGGCTTTGGCTCTATCCATTTCTAAAGAACATAGGGATTCCCTGGCAGTTCGTAGTTGGGACAGGACAGTCGGGTCGCGTTGACGCTTATGTAGGAGCTCCAGGGTGTGGATCTGTGTTAGGAGCGCATTTCGCTGTTCAAGCTTCTGTCTCTTGCGCCTAGTACCCAACTTTATCAGGGTCCCCCTAATGTAGGCCTTGTGGGCTTCCCAGACCGTGTATGGGGAGCAGTCCGGGGTGGAATTTAGTTCAAAATAGTTCCTTAAGTCCCGTTCAATTTCCGGGAGGAGGTCGGGATCCTGAATGAGTGACTCATTCAGCCGCCAGTGCCATCCCCTGGAGCTTAGCGTACTCAGTGCGAGGGTCAACAAGATCGGAGCGTGGTCTGAGTATGTAATATTCCCAATCTCGGTGCGGTGCGCTAGGGGCAGGGAAGTGTGCGGGAGCAAGAAAAAATCGATGCACATGTATGTGTCGTGAACCAGAGACTGGAAGGAGAAGTCTCTAGTGGTAGGATGTTGAATTCGCCACACATCGGCTAATTGGTGGGCGTGGAGCAGTTTCCGTAGGCGCCTCAGAGTGGAGAAGGGCAAGTGGGAGGTAGAGGTGGGTTGGAAGAGTCAGCTTCGGGGTCCAGGTGTAGGTTAAAATCCCCCCCGACTACCAAGGTACCCTCCCTGAAGTCGTCAATCGCAGTCAGAACACGTTCCAAGAAGGCAACTTGACCCTGATGAGGGGCATAGATGTTCACCATAGTGAACCGTTGGAGACCCACCATCCCCTTTACCATGAGCAGTCGGCCCTCTTCCCCTGCAGACACGTCCACAAGCTGCCATGGCACCGAGTGGGAGATCATAACACTCACTCCTCGTGACTTCTTATCTGGGGAGTAACTATGGTACCCCACAGGGTATCTGCGGTCTCGAAGCAGAGGGGCCCGCCCCTCCGCAAAATGAGTTTCTTGGAGGAAAGCCACATGCACTCTCTGGCTGTGCAAATCACAGAGCTGAACCATAAAATAGTATAAAGTAATAAAATAAAATATAGTCTCTAAGCACAGCGGCCATGGCATTTGAACTCAGGCATCCGATGCATGGACCCATATTCCAAGCGGGATGAAGTGACTCATGAGGGGTGTCCCCCTCCGGAACCCCCTCGGTACCCCAACTTGGGGCCCGGAGGCAAAAACGCCAGGGGGTTCACGGTAGGGGGAGGGCCCAACAGAAGTAGAGCCCATCTGTACAATCACATCATTGCAGCAGTAATAAACAATCACAATTCATCGATATGAACCATGGAATTCTGCATCCAGGGGCTATCAGATGGGTGATGGTAAAAGCCGTGAACCAATACAGTGATTCCGTACGGCCAAACCTGCCGTGGGTGGGGAACCTTGAGGGTGATATGCGGCTCCTCGGGTGTCTAGGGTGAGCGGGCAGTTGGCAAAGTAGAGTAGGAACCGAAAAGGCCCCAAGAGTCAGTGGTTGGGTCAGAGGGGGTAACCGCTGCGGATCGCTTCTTAAGGGACCAAAGGGGGCATAGGGAATAGGGTCATGGCCGTAGCACAAACGGGAGTCTGGGTGGTTGGCTGGGGGATACATGGATCAATCTCACCCCCCGTTCAGGTTTCCGCTGCTTAGAGTAGGAACCGAAAAGGCCCCAAGAGTCAGTGGTTGGGTCAGAGGGGGTAACCGCTGCGGATCGCTTCTTAAGGGACCAAAGGGCGCATAGGGAATAGGGTCATGGCCGTAGCACAAACGGGAGTCTGGGTGGTTGGCTGGGGGATACATGGATCAATCTCACCCCGTTCAGGTTTCCGCTGCTTCCATCACGTCTTCAGTTGGTCGGGCAGGATTCTCGTGAGAAGGGGAGCGACGGGCCCGTCGGGGTCTGCGAGGTTTCGGTGCAGAGGCCCGGTCCTCCGGGAAGATGACTAACCAGTCCGGTAGTTGCACAGCAGGGATTCCGAGGAACTCACAAACAGCAGGCACATCCGCCCGGGAGCGAACCAGGAACATGGCGCTGCCTTTGCGGACATGCAAACGGATGGGGTATCCCCAACGCTAGATGGCTCCAGCCTGCCGAATCTCTTCCAGAAGAGGACGCATGAGGGCCCAGCGGCGGAGGGTATTACGGGAGATGTCCGGCAAGATCTGCAGAGGGGCCCCGTCGAACTCTACAGGCCGTTTCAGCCAGGCCTGTCGCAGAACCTCCTCCTTTACGGTGAAGCGGTGGAGATGGCACAGGACATCTCGCGGGCGGGAAACTTCTGTCGACTGAGGGCCAGCCGTGCGGTGCACCCTATCTATAAGGATGGAGTTCGGTGCTGAGTCGGGGAGCAGCGATCCAAAGATGGCCTGGACCGTGGAGCGGAGATCCGCTGGTAGGGTCGCTTCAGGAAGCCCCCGAATCCGGATATTCTGGCGTCGGTTGCGGTCTTCCAGGTCTTCCATTTGTAGTTGGAGGGCCGCAAGCTGGTGTGAAGGCCCCGGCTGGCCCTGTTCGAGGCGCTGGATCCGGGCCTCCATCGCCGCACAGGACTCTGAGATTGTGGAGACCTCTGCGGACATCGCCTGCACTTCCAGGCGCATTTTATGCAGGTCCCGTTGTAGCGCCGTCTCAACTCTCGTGACCAAGGCCGCAAAGTCTTCCTTTGTAGGTAAGTATTGCAGGAGGGCCCGGAACTCACGTGGTATATCCGATGGGTTGCAGGCTTGGTGATGATCCCCATCCGTGGAGTCTGACTCATACATCCGCGGCGAACGGGAGCCTGTACGTCGGACATTGGTGCCAGGTGAGGGAGAGCGTTCTGTGCCTCGTGGTGAGGATGGCATCCCGGCTTCCGGCGCCATATTGGATTGGCCCCGGCTTTGGGTCCTGGTCTGTGTAGAGGAGAAATATCGGTGCAAGGACGAGGTGTTCCGCTGCGACGGGGTTCCGCCATCCTTCCTTCGTTGTGACATTGTCGTGGAGGACTGTATGGGGTGGTATAAGTGCCGTTAGGTCGTCTGTATGTCAGGTGGACCACGGAGCGCTCAAGCTTTGCGACCTACTCCGCCATTAGCAGGACACGCCCCCCTAATTATATATGTGATATAACAGAACAAAAGGTTCCTCTTGAACCATGGACATGTTTGTTCCATTGTACTGACTCCCCAGTGGGGAAATATAGGAGAACTGTAATTCCATTCTTATTGAATGCGGCAAAGGCGAATATATCCAGATCATGGAGATGCATATTGGAACCAGATATTCGCACTTGGGATAAAATTATTGGCCATTATAGCGAAATGGAGGAACTTACTCCTACAAGGAATATGGGCTAATTGGAAAAAAAATGTAAACTCTCAGAGATATGCGGAACTTATGTTGAGCTGAATCTGTGGAAAATATAAAGAAGCTAAGGTTTTGACTCCAGAGTAAGAAAACAGAAGTGCAGAGTGGCGCTGAGTAGCGCACTATGAATTTGACACTAGGTATAGGATAAGAGGATAAGGATAAGAGGGCATACTAATTACACCTGCTACAAGGCAGATCTGGCACTGTTAATGACACTTACACAATGATATAGATATTTAGTGGATTAATGTACTGATTATTAGTTTTAGGAAGGTTAGTGGGGGACGCACATATATATGTATGTGTATATAAAATATAGTTTTAAAAATAATAAAAGAGGACACCCCACAAGGAGAAAGATGGCACAATAAAATTTAAGGGACTTAACCCTTGGCGAATTTGACACTAGATATGGGGGGTTAATAAAATACACCTTTTTTTTTTTCTGGGGGATTAGAAGATTGTGGAGGTAGGATATTGTGAATGTTAAGTAATTATTTATTTCTTTTTTTGTTTTGTATAAATGTGTGGTTAAAATGTAATGGCCTATTTGTCTAATGTACTGTTGGAATATAAAATAAAAAAAGGTTAATATGAAAATAGACAGGAATTGCATCCCTTCTGCCACACCTCCTGACATCACTTTCTGTTTAATCACTATAAAGCTGCAAGGTTCCAGAAAGAGAGCGCTCAGTTGTTTCAGAGCTATCCACAGTGTGTTCCAGTTGCTAGCCGTGTGATTCTGTTACCTGACCTTTGCTTCGCTTATCGAGTTTGATCCTTTGCTGCCTGCCCTGACCTTATGCTTCAATTGACTATGATTATTGGACTTACCTTTTTGTACCACGTATTTGGAATCTGTGCCTGATTCTTCTCCTGTGTACGCTATCCCAAGGTGTGTGCCCCTGCTATTGGGCTCTGCATATCCAATTACTGACATAACAACTGAGCCATTATGAAGCCCGCTGGGTTAGCCAAAGCATTAGCAGCATTAACCCAAGAAAAAAACGTACTGACACAGTCTGTACAACACCTACAAGTTTCACAAGCAAAATTACAAGCCAATCAAGTAAGATTGGACAAGCTGATGCACCTCCATCTGTTCCTGTGCCCGAGGCACCTGTGATGTATCCAGAGAGAGGTGCTGCTGCTCCTGAACCCAAAGTTGCATTACCTGATAAATTCAATGGAGATCACACAGCCTATCGTACATTTATTACATCATGCCAGATACTTTTTTCTTTACAACCTCATACGTATGCAACAGACTTTGTTAGGATCCGGACTGTGATATCCTTACTGACTGGTGAACCACAGACCTGGGCACATCATTTGTTACATATTCATAGTCCTATATTGAATTCCTGGACTTCCTTCATGCAAGCCAGGGATGCGCTATATGAAGACCTCTGTCCTCGGTTCCAAGGAGAAACTGTCTGATGAAGCGGGGGCGCAGAAGGGAGCGCTGTCATGTCGGATGGCCGAGCGGTGAGGAGGAAAGAAGCCACAGCTTTCAGGGTGGCCGAGCGGTGAGTAGAGCGGTGCCACTGTCATCCTGTCAGCTTCAGGATGACAGCGGCTCTGTACGTAGCCGAGCGTAGGATCGGTAAGTATCATTGATATTTACTGGTCCTCGGTGTGCAGCACAAACACTATCATTAGTGTCTGAATGAATGGGAAGCCTCTGTACTGAGTGCTCTCCGTTCATTCAGAACAGAGGATGCAGAAAAAGAAATTGAGGACTTTGTGTCCTTTCTATTTTAAAAGGCAAATGTCATCCCCCCCCCCCCCACACACACACACGTATTATTAGACATGTTCAAAGACTAAAAATTTATTTCAGATGAAATGAACGAAAGCTAAACACGTTTTCATTTGTTTCATCAAACAAAACCTGACATCACACATGCAAGGCGTCATGTAACATCATGCTCCCCGCCTCCAAGATGGTGGCACGCATCCGCAGAACGTGTCGGTGGCCAACATGGCCGACGCACACTCTCAAACAAATTATTATGTGCCTGAATACATTTTTTGTATATTCTCCAGGTGGTCAAGTATGGTTGTCCACTTCATCCCTAAAACTCAAATGTCCTACCCGAAAATTAGGACCAAGATATGTGGGACCCTTTGCTATTGAACGTGTCATCTCCCCCACTGCAATAAAACTGAGTCTGCCTAATTCCATTCATTCTTTCGTACATCCCTGTTGAAGCCTGCTGTCCCAGATTCTTGGCCCTCTCATTCCTTACCTTATACCGATCCTATTATTGTAAACGGAGAGGAGGAATATGCGGTTGAGAACATCCTAGATTCTAGATTATGCCATGGTCATCTAGAATATTTGATTCATTGGAAAGGTTATAGTGTAGAGCAGGACTCAAAATTTCCACTCGCCTGCTCGCATTTGGCGAGTGGAAATGCAGTGCAGGCGAGTGGAAATTCCTGTCAGGCTTGCGGTCTCAGACCGCGTACCTGACTCGTGGGAGCAGCTGCTCCTGCTGGTCTGTCTCCCTTCCTTTCAGCTGGAGCTCTTCACTGAGCTCCGGGTTGAAAACGAAGTGATCAGTAATGTCTGCAGCCAGGGCCGGATTTACTCTCCCTGCCGCCCCAAGGCCAGGTCCTGTGATGCGCACCCCCCCCGGAATGTGGGGAATCCAGGCCTGTCTGCAGCATTGTGTGGGGGGGGCAGGGAATGGGGGGGGATTATTATTTTATGTGTAGGGGACAGGGAACAGGGGGGTGTATTATTTTATACATGGGGCAGGGAACAGGGGGGTGTATTATTTTATATGTGGGGGCAGGAAGCTTTATTGTAATATTTTTAAAGTTGTTAACATTTATTCTTGTAACTTTATTCTGCATAAAACATGTAACAGTCTCATTGATAAGATTATTTAAGAGGGTGTTTAGGGGCGGAGTTAAGACCGCTAGTAGCTCAGGACTTGAAATTGTGACCCCTGGTGTAGAGGATCGTTCCTGGGTTCCTGTGCACGCTCCTACACTTGTGCCCTCTTTCCATAGACGTCATCCTGGCCGTTCTGTCCTTTTGCACTCCCGGTGGGCACGCCTTATCGCGGGGGGTCCTCGCACTCGCAGCATGTCGGTAATTGGCACTCTTGTCAGTGACTTGTGTCCTATAACTTCCCCGCGCGACCCCCATAAAGCCTCCTGCACATGTTTAATGGCATCCTTACATCAAAATGGCCCCACTGGAGTGCTTCCTGTTATAGACAGGAATTGCATCCCTTCTGCCACACCTTCTGACATCACTTCCTGTTTGATCACTATAAAGCTGCAAAGTTCCAGAGAGAGAGCTCAGTTGTTTCAGAGCTATCCACAGTGTGTTCCAGTTGCTAGCCGTGTGATTCCGTTATCTGATCCTTTGCCGCCTGCCCTGACCTTATGCTTCGTTTGACTATGATTATTGGACTTACAATTTGTACCACATATTTGTAATCTGTGCCTGATTCTTCTCCTGAGTACACTATCCCAATGTGTGTGTCCCTGCTATTGGGCTCTGCATATCCAATTACTGACAGAATGATTAATGGAAGGCTGGCTTTCAGGTTAAATGCCTGTGTTTATATCCTGCTGTACATATGACATATTTAAAGCTTTTCACTGTTTGCAGATGTATTTACCTGGTGCACATTCATCCTGTTGTAAATATTGTGAATGTGACTGTGATATGCAGGGTAAATGCTGTAACATCTCACTTGGGTGAATGTCTATAAAGGATTTGTGGTCCGAGCCTTAACAAGTAAGTGATCCCCTGCCGCCCCCCCCTCACCCCCCCCAATGGCCTGTGGTGTGCCTTGGCCTTCTCAGGTCAGTATGCCTAAAAGGGGGCATACTCTGAATGTAAATGAAATGAATTAAATGAATGAAAGCAAGGGGAATGGGCGGGTGGGGACGTTCGTGACCCGCCGACGTGAATCCCCTGTGAGCCGTGCCGACTTTAAAGGCACAGGCTCCTCCCACAAATCCAGGCTAGCCTTCGGCCAGCCTTCAAACTTATTGGATTTCCCACTGAATCCTTCATAAATAGACCTCATTGGTTATCTTGGGCAGTTCTAAGCATATTACATATCTGAGATAAAATCAAATAAGGGTTCACACAAAATCAAATAAGGGTTCACACAATCCTATAATTGGTAAAAGCCAATCTTTGAAGAGAATATTCTAATTCTTTTTATGTGCTTGTTGTTTTCACCACCAACACCACTTGGAAAATCACTGAATGTGTTTGTTGACCAAAAAGTGTTAATAATATGTTTCCGAAACCAAATTGCAGACTATTCTTGCCCCATGGCTCTCTTTAATAGTTACCTAATGTGGTTGGCAAAGCATGTTGGGACTTTTGGTTCATGAATATTGATATTTTTTGGTACAGGACTGTGGTAAAGGACTGTGTTTTCAAGTGACTAATCTAGATTGGTAATCATTTTATAGGGGCTGCTGTTGACCTCAATCTAACAATGCTACTTTCCTGGCTATGAAATTGATCCAATCTCTTCAATACTTAGAGTTGGTGACCTGTAAACTATGCAGCAAATAATGTAAGACTGAGATCTCCTAAATCTGTATACTTTTTCATTTTTCCTTATGTCATACTTCTATGTCACATAACATTAAAGTTATTGCATTAGTATAAAAGCCAGACAATGAGCATTTGCAGAAGAGGACAGCAACAGCAGCCTCCATATGTATTTCTGGACAGATTTCCCGAAACTTTTTTTTCCCCCATGGCCATGCAAAGGAGCCTCACATTCCTGGTAAGCACATGGTATTGATATCAGACTCTATCCATGGTTTCCATGTCACCATAAATTATGGGTACCTGTCCTGGGATTGCGCTACTAACTTTTCAACCTTTCCTAAAAAATTAATTTCTTTGACCCATTCTTTAATTTGAGGTGTAGATTCAGACCTCCAATATCTAGCTCTTACAGTTCTTGCTGCAAATAAAAACAATCTAAATAAGCCTTTCTTAACTTCCTTAATTGGTCCTGGTATAATAGTCAATAGCGCGACCTCAGGTGTAAACAGTGCCTGAACCTTGATAAAATGTGCTCCTATTTTATAGACCATGTCCCAAAAAGGTTGAATCTCTTGACAGGACCACCATACATGTAGCATAGTACCTCTCTCTACTCCACATCTCCAGCATTGATCGGATATGTTTGGGAAGATCTTATATAATAAAGTGGGGTATCTATACCATCTTGTCAATATCTTAAAGTTCCGTTCCTGGATATAGCTTGAAATACTTGATTTAAATGTTAACACAAAATATTTTTTCCAATCATCTTGGGATAGTCTATAGCCCAATTCTGCTTCCCATCCCCTCACATAAAACTATAAGTCGGTTTAAATCTCAAAAGAGCAGTAATGAAATGTTTAAGTTGAAAGTACGCATACCACTATCCCTCCTGGGGTCAGAAGAGATAAAGGAAATATACCATGATCTGAAATTGCTTGAATAATAGGGATTGGTTCCATAGAGGTCCATTTAAAAAAAAGCTTGGGCAAGCCAACCCTGCCGGGAAATCTGGATTACTTAAAAGAGAACTATGACAGTCTGTGACAGTCACGGCTCTTTGCAGGGACAGGATCGAGAAGTGAGCGAGCGACGGTATGTGTTCGCTCATTTCCCGATCTATTGAGCCGACGTGTGACAGTTTCATTGTCACATGTCGGCTCGAACTATAAAGCTGAGTGATTTTCACTCACCTCATAGTTCTCCTTTAACCACTTGCTGACCGGGGTGTTTACCCCCTCTTCCTGTCCAGGCCATTTTTCAGTATTCAGCGCTGCGGTACTTTGACTGACATTTATTCCATCATGCAACGCTGTACGGCAATGAATTGTATACCATCTTTTGGGGACAAATAGAGCTTTCTTTTGGTGGTATTTAATCACCACTGCGGTTTTTATTTTTTACTTTTTACTATATAATGAAAAAAGTACTGAAAATTTTGAGGAAAAAAAAGCTGTTTTCCCTACGTTATGTTATAAAACAATTATTACCCAAATTTTTGGCAAAATATAAAAGACGAGGTCACATCGGGTAAATAGACTCCCAAACATGTCAAGCTTTAAAATTGCGTGCGCTCGCGAACTCGCAAAAACTACCATACCCAAAATTGGCCATAGGCGACGCTTTAAAAGCATTTACCGCTCATCAGTTTAGTGTTATCAGTGATTGATGACCCTAGAATTATTGCTCTCACTGCGACGTTCGAGGCGATATGTAACATGTGCAGCGTAATGGATGCAATCGTCGTTTCCGCACATAGGCGCACTCGACGCATGTTTGCATGTGTATGTGGTGGGCGGGGGACTTTTGTTTTTCATTTTTTTATTACCTTTTATATGTGACTTTTAATTTTTTTATATTTTTTTAAACTAATTCTTTTAAACCTTTTTTTTTCACTTAGCTTTATTGCTATCACATAGGGGACTAACAAGCCCCCTTTGTGATAGCCAATTTTCAGTGACAGGTCCTCTTTATGGAGACATCAGGGGTCTATAAGACCCCTAATGTCACCTAGGAACCCCCAGAGAAGCTGATGAAGCAAACACCTGCTTCACCAGCTTCTCTCCGGTTTCTGTACCGGCGAGTGACAGAGGAATGCGGAAGTGATGTAATACACATCACTTCCTGCATTCCGAAGAGGAGGAGGAGATCAAACGGAGATCGTGTACTGATCTCCAATTGATCTCCTGCCGCAGAGCTGCTGTGCTTTTCCCGGGCTCGCACCATACACAGCGGAGCTCGGGATCGCCAGCAGCGGCTGCAATGGAGGGGGGCGCACACCCGCACGCATATAACAAGCGATCGGGCGTCTCTATAGACGCCCGAACGCTTGCATGTAAACAGCCATCGCTGGCTGTTTACATTCCAGGTTGATTTCCCGCTCGTGCCCGCCACCTAGCGGCAGTCACGAGCGGGGCGGGATGAGACGTTTAAAAACGCCCACCCGCATTCAAGAAGCCGTTGTCCGGCCATTTAATTGCAACCGCCGGACAGCAGGTGGTTAATATAATGAGGAGAGGTCCCTCATAGTCTGATATATTATATACTTTTATTGCCCTATGCCAAATTTTCATAAGTGTCCTAACCGATGGAGTTAGAAGCCCCTGGATCAGCCTTTTCTGGGGACGAATCAATGGGATCGAGGTCAGTATTAATGGAGTAGCTGCTTGTTCAATAGATATCCACAATTTGGTTCTGGTAGAGGAAAACCAGTCTGTAATACGAGTTAAAACTGCTGCCCAATAATACAGCTCCATATGTGGAAGACCTGCTCCTACATCCTGTCTATGCATTACTAATAGAGTATATCATGTCTTAATCGTGGTGAAGTAGATCCCCACAAGTATTTGATCATAGCTGCCCTCTTAGAATTTTAATCGGAATAGTCTGCAATAGATAAATAAATCTTAGTAAGATATCCATTTTAATCAACTCCATCCTTCCCATCCACAAATGCATTTTCGGGCCACAACTATTTAATCGATGCTGCATCCCCATCAATAATTGCACATAGTTCAATTCATAAATGTCTGATTCTTGTAGCGCCATATGCACCCCAAGATATTTAATGCCCCGCTTTCTCCGCCCCTAAGAGGCGGGACCAGCTCATTCTCCGGGATTAGTGACAGCGTCTCCAACCCTTTCGAACAGCCGCCCGTACATGCTGCAGGTGGCTGTGCGACAGGTAAGGAGCGGAACAATTGCGGGGGGGCCCTCTACTTCCTTGCTGGGCCCCCCCAAGTGGCGAGGAGAGATCTTTATATCTCTGGTAAGACAAATCCAACAACTTATGTAAACCCGCCCTTTTCTGTTGCAGTTCTATAAAAATTAGCCCGTCTAATGTATTTTTATGTTTCAGTTCCAAAGTATGTATTTCCTGTAACAATTTTCTTATAGCAGCCTCCTTTTGCTTCTTCAGCCGTGATCCATGTGCGATAAGTATCCCCCGTAAAACACATTTCAACGCTTCCCATGTGGAAGGGAACACCGTATCATCATTGATATGATCAGTCAAAAAATGATTAACTTGCTTAGAGATATCTAACCTCACCTGAGGACCAGGTAATAAGTTCTCATTTAACCTCCTTGATGAGCAGGGTTTACTAGTAGATAGAAGCTGAATAATTGGATAATGAGCCGACCATATCTGAGTACCTATTGACGCACATGGATTCCAGCTGAGCAGGCTATGAGAGGTCAGAAAAAAATGTCTCCTATTATATGATTGATATGTCATTCAGTAACATGTATAGCCTCTCACAGCTGAATTCAATACCCTCCAGAGATTGATCAACTGAAGACGATTTAATCTTTACTTTAATCTATTAATTTGTGTTAAAGATATATGATGATTACCTCTAGAGGTATCTAGTATTGGATCTAATTTTATATTGAAATCTCCCTCTATTATTGTTTCCCCTTCCATGACATTTTCCAATCGATCCAATGTTCTTGTAAGCATTGCTGCTTGGCCCTGATTTGGTGCATATATATTGGCCAATGTAAACATTCTTGTGTCCAATCTACATTTTATAAAAATATATCTCCCTTTGTCATCAGTCAACTCCTGAACTAAAGAAAAGGGTACAGATGCATGGATACCTATTGCTACTCCTCTAGATTTACTTTGGGGTAAATTGCTAGTAAACCAAGAAGAATAATACTTAGTTGGTAAGGATGGAGCCCTCCTTTGTCGAAAATGTGTTTCCTGCAGAAATAGGACTCCTTGTCTATGCAGATCATACAATATCTGTGTTCTCTTTTGAGGAACATTCAAACCCCTCACATTGAGGGAACCAAACCTAATGCTTCACATCACCAAAATAATTTATTGAAGCAATATACAGCAATGCCAATAAAATCAATTCCATCTGGCCATCCCTGAAGTTGGAGAGGAAGAGAGAAAAAGAGGGAAGAAAAAGACCCAAAAAAAAAGAGACAACCCCCCCCCCCCAAAAAAAAAAAAACTCTATTGCCCGACTTGAGTCTTCCAGACTCATACCTATTGTGGGGAGTAATCTACCATCACCGGGTTGTTCCTGTCCTTATGCTCATACTAAAATCCTCTAAACCCCTTGTGTTAAACCTTCTTGGAGAAGCTAGAGGGGGTTAATAGAGGGTGCTATCCAATGTGGCGGGGGAAACCGATAATGGTGGGAGGAAAATAATTTCATTCATATCCCTATATATCCCTATTTAGAGTGCTCTAAGTGCCCCTACTTCGTATTTTCGTATTTCCTGCCTATGTATTGTAATGCAACACTCAGCAGCAGCGGATCCGTATTTTGGATTAAAAAAAAAAATCTTGTCATGTTGTTCAACCTCATTTACAGGGGTAATATTAGTTCCTGTTTCAAAGAAATTCGGATCCGAAATTCGTTAACGGAATTTCGTATTTCGGATATAATTCGGAAACTGCAATTCGGATTTCGGATACTTCCGAATTTACGAATTTCAGGAAAATTCGTACGAATTTCGATTCGTAACGAAACAAATCGCACATGTCTAATAATTAATGCCCCGCAGATAATACACTTAATGCCCAGCCAATAATAATGTCACGCAAATAATACAATTAATGCCCCGCCGATAATAATTAATGTCACGCAGATAATACAATTAATGCCCCGCAGATAATACAATTAATGCAGAGTAAACTATACACTTAAATCCCAGCAAATAATAAACGTAATCCCACCAGTATGTATATTTTTTTACTGCTTAATGCCCAGCAATTACTAACCCTTAGATCACCCCTCCACTCGCAGTTTCACGCCTCAGCTTGCAGCAACGATCACCCCTCACCCCGTTCAATTGCGTCCTCTGTTCTTGCGGCACTGATCACACCACACGCTCAGACCACTCTGCAACACAGCTCTCTCCCACTAGCTCCTCTCTAGCAGCACCGTTAACCCCCACACGCTCCTGCAGTCCCGGTCACCACTCCGGTCCGCGATGGCGCAACGGCTTCCGTTGCGTGTCTCTCTCCTCACTCCTTGCTTCTGGCTTGAGAGCCAGCTTCTGCAGAATGAATAGTTGATTTGATGACTGCATGCTGCCTAGGCCCTGAAGCAGCAAAGTAACACCAAACCCTAACATTTCCACCACCATTCTTCACAGTTGATATGAGGTTTTGAACCTGGTCTTTGACTATATGTTTTTCACTGGCACACCTACTATGCAGGTTAAATTGGTAAATTTTCTGTCTGTAGATGCATGCACTTTGTTACTTGCAGATTCTGCTATTAAATTTTGCAGTTTTTGAAGGTGTTTTTTACTAGCAATCATTCAGCTCTTGAGCTTTGCTGGGAATTTGCTGAGTTGGCCACCTGTAGATTATTTTCCTTACAGTGGAATTATTGATTTTAAATAATTTGGCAATCTTTTAAAATCCCTTGCTACACTCATAGACATCCACAACCTTCTGGGGGTTTTAAAGAACTCTTTTGATCCTGGCACCATCCTGGTAGATCCAAACTGTGTGGCACATGGGTAACGGCACGGCAGCTGCTGGAAACTCTTCTGGCCAGAACAGATGACTTCTGCACATTAAAGCTTAACTCTGTGCATACACCCCAGCCACCCCAACAGCTAATTGCTGGCATAAAAAAATGCTATCTAATGTCCAATTAACTTATCTAAATCTGCAACCATGTGCCGTTCTAGTCCTGAGTTTTCTTTCTTCTTCTGTACACAGGAGGTGGGTCCTTTTTCAGTGCCCACCTGCATGACGTAGCCACTTCCAGCACCAGGGCACTGTCTAGCACCAGGGTCTTTTCAGAATCAAGAAGAAAGTCTTCAGTTGATGACAGCAGCGCACAGAGACTGGATTAGCAGTCCCCCAAAAACAGCGTGGCAATGGACCAGGATGGCAGAATTAGGCAAGTATAAAATGTAGATCTTAACTTACACTTTTGCCATGTGGTAGGAACAATGTCAAATGCATTAGAAAAGTCCAAATTTACTACATCTACAGCCATCCTGTTGCCTACATTTCTGCTTAGTTCCTCGTTTAAAAAACAAAGATTTGCTTGACAACTTCAGTCTTTCATAAATCCTTGCTGGCTACTGTTTATATTGTTTTCTATCAAATTATTTTGTATGTGGTCCTTTAAACCAGGGGTCCTCAAACTTTTTAAACATGGGGCCAGTTCATTGTCCCTCAGACATTTCTGGGGGCCGGATCATAGTTTGAAAAACGGGGGGTGGCTGTGGTGCCGCATCGCCACGCCCCCTCCCGTCCCAGAACAAAGGGAAAGTTAGTGAGCAATTGCTGTGCGTTCCAGCAGCTGCTGCTCTGGTGTGAATAAGCCCTTACTTAGAGGGTATACGGTATATAAATATTTTTAACAACTTCTTTAATAAACAAAACATTTTTTTAATACAATTAATTTCTCTTAGCCTGGGACATGTACTAGCATGATTTGTTATTATTTTCTACAGCTCAAGTATTTGTTATTTATTACAATGAATGGTCATGTAGACTGCCCTGTCTTACCTCTCTACAGCGGCGTGCAGGTTTGGGAGAGGCAGGGAGATGACATCACTTCAAATCCCAGTTCTCTTCTTATTAGGGTTGCCACCTTTTCTTCAAGTGAAACCCGAACACACTCTAGCGACGCACGGACAGTTTTTGGGAGAATAAGTCGTAGTTTATTCATATGTATATAGCTCCGCCGATTCATATATAAATATCACAGTTGTGACTATTTTCAGTGGGGGGTCAGTAGCCTCTATTTTAATTTTGGTTACCCCTATCTGCCTAACATCTTGTGTCCGGGTTTCTTCTGCCATGAAACCTGGACACAGAACTCAAAACCCGAACTGTCCTGGTGAATCCTGGACAGGTGGCAACCCTACTTCTTATTGGCCGCCCTACAAGAGCCTGTGCTGGCATGCACCCAAAGTTAGAGGGGCGCAGCCACACTGGCGTTACCCGAACGGACACGGAAACGTCGACGCGTTTCGCCCCTCCTCTTGGGGCTTCGTCAGTTAGTTGGTCTACCTGACCGTGGTTTGGTTTCAACAGAACCCCTCATGTTCCACTTCTTGATTAGAGTTTGAACACTGCTGATTGGCATTCTCAATTCCTTGGATATCTTTTTATATCCCTTTCCTGTTCTATACAGTTCAACTACCTTTTCCCACAGGTCCTTTGACAATTCTTTTGCTTTCCCCATGACTCAGAATCCAGACACGTCAGTGCAGCACTGGATGAAGGATGCAAGGGTCTGTCAGGAGGCCAGAAACTCATTGGCATTTTAGTTCTCCTTTTAACAGGCATCGCTGCCTGTTTTTAAATTGACTGTATTTCTTGCTCACGCGCGCAAGTGGGTGTGGCTGATCTTGAGAGCTCCCGGACGGCCGTTTTTTTTACAACGGCCGGCCGGGAGGTAGTTAAGGTAGGGGCCTGGAGCTGCAGCTTCCTTAATCCGGCCTTGACACCTATGGCAAGGGGTGTACGGCCGAACGGGCCGGGGCAAGGACCCTGGCGGCCCTGAACTGGCCCGCGGGCCGTAGTTTGAGCACCCCTGCTTTAAACCCTACAACAGAATGTAAGCTTATAGATCTACAATTACTATATGTAGACCTTGATCCGTTTTTTTAAATACAGGCAGTGTGATGAAATCTGCAGTGTTGGTGACAAGATAAAGGTTAGTCTGCAGCTTTCTGGAAGTTTCTAGATTTGCTTGGCTTCATCTCCCTTTCCATGTTGAGCTAATTCCTTCTTGAACATAGTGCAGTGTTCCTGCTAGGAAAAAGGGGTGGGCAGGCAGCCTTTGTTAACTCTCAGACCTTCTCCCTGTTTACACCTTCAGGGGGAAGCTATAAAGCCTAAAAACCCACATGGTCAGAGGCTGCTTTGTTGCTGCAACTGGGCAGGGGGATTCTATGGACCAGCTGGAAGGTGGCAAGCTGCAGCTTCCTTTCCATTTAATAAGCCAGAGATCACCCTCCTTTATGGAATGGCTATTACTGCTTGTGGACTTTGTGGATTAATAACCTGGTGGTCTGGATACTTTAGAGAGAGAATGTCTCACTAATTCCCCCTTACTGGCTTCATTACTGCACCTTCTTCTGCAGGATGGAACAACAGAGAATCTCTGGGGTCCCGGTATAGAACAGTTACACCCCGTTCTAGATCAGAAGTACCTTTGGCTGCTTTGTTGCTGTTAATTCCTTGGATATGGAACTGTAAAACCTTGTCTGTAATGCAGTGGGTACCCGCCTGGCATTAGCTGTCTCCAGTCGTACACTAACTGGCTGTTCTCCTGGGATCTGAACTGTTTTCCCTCTGTACTTAGCCTTTTAATAAAGGGGATTATCCTTCTATTACACTGTGCTTGCCTGGTGCTGTCCTGAGCATCTCAGAGCTACTGTGACAGACAGGAACTTTTGCCTTGCCCTATTATGTTGGTATCAAGCTAGTCATTATAAACAATGCTTACAAAACAAAGTAGCTCAACATTTGCAGGATGAATGGATGTGTTTCATCAGCTTTAACTGTTAACACAGAGATGAAAAATGTATTTAATAGGTTTGCTTTCACTTTGCCCCTGGGCCAAACTCTAAGTTATATTTTAGGGCCCATTCACACTAGCCTGCCCACTCTTACACTCAGCAGATGAGCTAGTATGCTCTGACTGGTCAGATGGACATGCAGTGTGATGCTGTCTTAGCACATAACTTTATTTGCATTGTACAAACTGTACACGCTATTCAGGTCCCCACACATCAGCATGGTGTACTGCGGTGTGGTCCACTGATCTTCAAAAAAGTGCAGCATCTGCATTTTTTTGCAGTGCACCACATCCCATGTCACACCTGCACAGTGGTGTGAATGGGGCACATAGAAAACAATTGTGCCCTAGTGGTGCCCAGCATTTTCCAGTTGCTGAAAATGCCAGTTATCGCATATAATGTTGAACGGACACTTAGAGTGCTTATGTGTTCTGACCTAGTATTTTTACTAGTAATATATTATTTTGGAGGATTCAGCAGTAAGAAAAACTCACTGCTCTGTGAAAAAGCATGATGACAATACATATTTATATATACCGTATTTTTCGCTCCATAAGACGCACTTTTTCCCCCCCAAAAGGAGGGGGGAAATGTGCCTGCGTCTTATGGAGCGAATCCCGACGCCCGAGACATGCAGTTTCGGGCGCCGGGCGATGTAGTTTTTTGTACATTTAGCCCTGCTTATGCAGAGCTAAATGTACAGTAGGAGCCACTGCTCGTTTAATACAAGTGATATGATTAAATCACTTGTATTAAAACCAAAGGCAACGGCGGCGATTGAGATCACCATAGAGCAGACGAAGAACGGACGTTCTTCGTCTGCTCTGTGGTTCACTGAGACCGTGGCGCTGTAATCACAGCGCCACCTGTCTAAGCGTTCACTAACTGCAGCTTCTGTCACAGAAGCTGTGACAGAAGCTACGGTCTGTCGAGTGCTCCATAAGGCGCACCGGACCTCCCTGCGTCCTATGGTCCAGTGCGTCTTATGGAACGCAAAATACGGTGTATATATATATATATATATACAGTCGTGCTCATAAGTTTACATACCCTGGCAGAATGTATGATTTCCTGGCCATTTTTCAGAGAATATGAATGATAACACAAAAACATTTCTGTCACTCATGGGTAGTGTTTGGCTGAAGCCATTTATTATCAATCAACTGTGTTTACTCTTTTCCAATCATAATGACAAAAGAAACTACCCTGATCAAACATTTACATACCCTGGTGATTTTGGCCTGATAACATGCACACAGGTTGACACAAAGGGTGTGAATGGCTATTAAAGGGAACCATCCTCACCTGTGATCTGTTTGCATGCAATCAGTGTGTGTGTGTGTATAAAATGCCAATGAGTTTCTGGCCTCCTGACAGACCCTTGCATCCTTCATCCAGTGCTGCACTGACGTGTCTGGATTCTGAGTCATGGGGAAAGCAAAGGAATTGTCAAAGGACCTGTGGGAAAAGGTAGTTGAACTGTATAGAACAGGAAAGGGATATAAAAAGATATCCAAGGAATTGAGAATGCCAATCAGCAGTGTTCAAACTCTAATCAAGAAGTGGAACATGAGGGGTTCCATTGAAACCAAACCACGGTCAGATAGACCAACTACCTGACGAAGCCCCAAGAGGAGGGGCGAAACGCGTCGACGTTTCCGTGTCCGTTCGGGTTACCCTGTACCACCAGGGAGCATGCAGCTATAACATCAGCATGCCCTCTTGACTACAAAACGATGGATTAACAACTTCTCAGTTGCTGGACTTTTCATACAAAGAGGAAACCGGTCAGTACCTGCTAAATACTACTTGAACCACATTGTTTCATTCAAAAGGAAACTTGATTCTGTGAAAGTCAAAATTGGATACTTTGTGTTTCTAAGTGCAGCGCTTGCAAACCTATGGTGAGCCAGCTCCTCAATAACCAATCACGTGTGATCGTAAGTTATACACGAAATCCTTTCACTATAAGCCATAGATCCATGATATAAGTCTGAATATACTGACGGATACTCTGCCTCTGAGCAGACTGGACAAATTAAACTTACTTTTTGCATGAATGACTGGGCATTAATACCAACCAATCGCTCAGTGGTCTTTTCCTCACCTAGGATCTATTTGTGCTTTATACATGTGTTGAGTATACAACGATATCAAAGGAAAGATATAAAGATCACTTCTGAACCATCCGTGTGACCAATAATTGTTTATTAATTGGAAACCGGGATATAGTGATTGCCACTCACGCAGTTCACGAATCAGTTCATGAGATTATTTTCTGTCTACAACATCCACGATAGATTAGTTGTGAGCCTGTGGATGCGTTATGTAGAGATACACATATGCATGTGAACTGATTTTCAAATGCTTGATGGGCAGTAATAAATTTCATCCATATGTAAGTAAATCCATAGAGATATTGAACATACCCCAGGTGGTGGAGACAGGGTTAACCCCTCAGGAGTGAATGTTTTGCACATAAACGATACGACAACGGTGTCAATTTTAGCCCTTGTTCCCACCTAGGCGTATTGTAATATGCGCGTCTGTCGCGCGATTCCGAAGGCTACTTGGCTGTATCCCAATGTAAAACGCCCTACAAAACGGCCCAAAGTAGTACCTGGACCTTTTCAGGCGTGGGCCGTTTTGTAGGGCGTTAGGGACGGGCGGAAATACGGCAAGGTGGGAACGAGGCCATTGACTACAATGCATTTTATATTTTGGACTGTTTTGTAGAGCGTTCGTCGAGCGTAGAACGCGCTACAAAACGGTCAGGTGTGAACAAGGACTTAAAGTGGTGTTGGGATATGGTGCAATATTTACTTATGCATAGTTTATATTTCAATAAAAGTATTTATATCCTTTTCTATATACGGTCTGAAGTAACTTGTTTGGTCAGCGCACAGGGTAGTGCTTGCAACCACCTTTTGTTCTTTTTCATAAACTGTCAGCCACAACTGCCAGAAAAATTGTTTGGGATGCAAAGAAAAACCCACAAATAACTTCAGGTGACATACAGGACACTCTGAAAACATGTGGTGTGGCTGTTGCAAGATGCACAATAAGGAGGCACTTGAAGAAAGATGGGCTGCATGGTCGAGTTGCCAGAAGAAGCCATTACTACGCACATGCCACAAAGTATCCTGCTTACAATACGCCAAACAGCACAGAGACAAGCCTCAAACCTCATTTGGGTAGTTTCTGTTGTCATTAGGATTGAAAAAGAGTAAAAACAGTTGATTGATAATAAATGGCACCAGCCAAACACTATCCATGAGTGACAGGTTTTCGTGTTATCATTCATATTCTCTGAAAAATGGCCAGGAAATCATAAATTCTGCCAGGGTATGTAAACTTATGAGCACAACTGTACACACATAAATGAACCTATCATCGTGCATCATAACTGTCTTGCTACCTCTAGACCTTGCCCACACTCCCTCTCAGTTGCACAAGGGACAGAGCGAGGAACACATGCCCACTAGCGTAATTTCCTCCTTGCCATGATTCATTCTGCAAGTTCCAACTCCTCGAGGTCTCCAACCATCTGACTTCCGGTTTAGTTAGAAGTAAGAGGTTTGGCCGAGAAGGCTGTACTGCAGGTGCGCCACCCGCGGCATTTCCCTATACACATACTACA
Source organism: Nanorana parkeri (assembly GCF_000935625.1). Lineage (NCBI taxonomy): Eukaryota > Metazoa > Chordata > Amphibia > Anura > Dicroglossidae > Nanorana > Nanorana parkeri. The sequence goes on along the minus strand of NW_017309077.1, from coordinate 2,472 downwards.
CAGCAATAAAGTATTAAAATGAACTAGGGTCACACGAATGCAGCACGTTATAAATCTGAGTTGCCCCACTCAATATGGCCGCAAGCGGCGGCCATATTGAGTGCGGTAACTTAGATTATTATATCTTTGTTCTACTTCTTTGTTCTAACTAAACCGGAAGTCAGGCAGTTGGAGAACTCGAGGAGCTGGAGCTTTCGATAGAAACACCGGTGTTCTATCGAAAGCTTCAACTCCTCGAGTTCTTCAACTGCCTGACTTCCGGTTTAGTTAGAACTAAGAGGTTTGGCCAAGAAAGCTCTTCTCCACGAGCGCCAGTCGCGGCATTGCCATAAACATACACCACAGCAAAGAAGTATTAAAATGAACTAGGATCACACTAATCCAGCACGTTATTCATCTCAGGTGCCCCACTCAAGCGGCGGCCATATTGAATGGGGCACCTGAGATTAATAACGTGCTGTATTAGTATAATCCTAGTTCATTTTCATACTTCATTGCTGTGGTGTATGTGTATAGGGTAATGCCGCGGCTGGCACTCGTGCCGAAGAGCTTTCGTGGGCAAACCTCTACGTTCTAACTAAACCGGAAGTCAGGCAGTTGGAGAACACGCGGAGTTGGAGCTTTCGATAGAATACCAGCCCAGCAATTTTCATCATCACTCACTGAAGGGTTGCGACTAGTTCCCATCCTGCAGATTCACCTAGTCAATTCTGAGGATGGGATCTAGCTTGTTGTGTGAACTGGCTAGATCCCATCCCACAGAATAACCTTTTGCCCCCTAGTGGTCAGGCCATGTATAAGGATGAGAACTAGACCGTTCACTATGAGGGAGCGAGTTCCCATCCCGCTAAATTACCTTTCTTCATTACTACCATACAGGTCATATAGAGGGTTGGGGACTAGACAGATCACTATGAAGGAGCTAGTTCACATCCTGCTAAATGACCAAAAAAAAGAAAGAGGATATATATATTTTTTTGACGGTTGATATGCTTTAAAAAGTGGTCGGTTGCTTCATGCACACTAACAATTTTGTTAGGCATGAAATTAAGTTGCTAACGAAATTCGTTATTTACATTTTGCTGACGGGCAGATTTTGTGGATGGCAGCAGAATGTAAACAATGGTGAGAAACAGCCAGCCTGCTATTGGCTAGTTAAAAATTTCAAAAGCCTATAGTAGGCTGGCTTTTGAAACCCTGCCCACCAAGCAGAGGATCGTACCGGAGAGAGAACTTTCTCAGGGCGGCTCCTCTGTTCAGTGGGCAGGGCTTCAATAGCCATCTGGCTATTGTAATTTGAAATAGCCAATAGCAGTCTGGCTATTGGTCCCGGCTGCTTGCATGCGCCTGTCCATTCAACTGATTTGTAACACAAGTGATTACAAAACACTAGGATGTGACAACAATTTCCCCAACCAACTTATATCTTATGATGCTTCCACTACTGTTTTTAATTTATTTTGAAACAGACACTAATACGCAATGTATTAACATAATTGCCTAATAGCCATCTGGTACCTTAAGCCCAGCAAAGGCTTGTCACACCTCACTAATTCACTCAAATCTTAAAATCTCAAAGGTCCCCTTTGCAATGATTAAATAATGGAGGGGTCTAAAACTCAATTCAATGGGGGAGTTTTTTGTCTCAACAGTGTTAATGTCTGCGTGTGTTTATGATGTCAGTGTGTGTTTGTGATCATTTATTTTTATGCAATGTCAGTATATTTTTTTTTAGTGTTGGTTTGGGTGTTGTGTATTCCCAGGATTTATGTGTGTGTTCGTTTGGGTGTTGTGTATTCCCAGGATTTGTGTGTGTGTGTGTGTGTGTGTGTGCGTGTGCGTGCATTAGGCCCCATTCACACCTGTAACTGTAGGTGTGAATAGGGATATCTGTGTCAGGAATTTGTGTTTTCCTGCAGCAAGAATCCTTAAACCCGTGTTTATATTCAGCAGCTGTCCCGTTCAAGTTAATGATCAGGTGACAGCCGCTGCATGTAAACGCCGGCACACCGCATGAAATTGTAAGTGATTTGATTACATGCGGTTAGGAATCAATCACCCTCCCTGGACCCATTTGTCATGCAACCAGGCATCATTAACTTGAACGGGACAAATGGGTCATGCCTGGATGCATGACCCATTTGTCATGCATCCAGGCATCATTAACTTGAACAGGAGAGCTGCTGAATGTAAATACTGGTTTAAGGATTCTTGCTGCAGGAAAACGCAAATTCCTGACACAGATATCCCTAATCACACACACACACTAATACTATGCGATCTGAAGAAAAATGACAACTAGTGTCGGGGGCGGAGGAGGGAGCGCTGTCATCCAGAAGAAGAGCCGAAGCAGAGGGGGAGAGCTGTCATCCTGTAAGTTTCAGGATGACAACATTTCTGTGTGTGGCAGAGCAGAGAATCTGTGATATATACTAGGGATGCACCGATATACCGGCCGCCGAAACATATCGG
>NW_017309076.1:100773-103023 GCF_000935625.1 Nanorana parkeri | reverse complement strand
TCATACATTCACATTGACTGTGTTATCCCACTTCCAAGGTCTCCGTGGGTGCTGTGTCCATATTATACGCTTTCTCTGTGGCTACAATTCCAATACCATCTGTGCCCTCTAGTTTCAACTAGGGCAATTATCGGGAAATTCCGCACATATTGGAATTCACTTCATGGATAGCTTTTTGTTCTTTAAAATATATAAACACACCTGGCTTTCCAAAAGGCATGTCTCCTAATTGACAAATAATTTTTTCATTAACCCACTCATTCACTTACCGGTCCATAGGCGGTATGCAGTCATCAATTTATGTATATATATTTATCTGTCTGTTTTGTATACACATTTATTTGTTTGTCAGATTAATATATTTTCTTTGATATTCTTTGTACGTAGAGTCTAAATATATAGATTTTATCTCCTACCGAATAAATACATTTATACTTTTTCATCACTTAAGTGTCACGTAGATTGTGTAAAGAATGGTGGGATCCCCCTTTTGGGGAAAACTTCTTTTTTAAAAGTTTAGATAAAATATTAACAAATTATATTTTTTTGCTAAAGGCCTCAGGGTAAATTACACACTTTTATGTCAGCCATCAGCAACAAAATTAACAATTAACAACAGGGAAACCAACTGTGAAGATTTTTTTAGGTATAGCAGGTAAACACTAAAGTATCATCAACCACCAACCAAAGTTTGTCTTTGTTTATAATCTATTCAGTTCATACTGTGAGCAGCAAGCTACAACTCAGCAAGACCTTCAACTATTAATATATTCTCTTTTCTAGAAGTCCAGTGCAATATCCCGGGCACCTCAGATCAATGATACTGACTTTCTAAACGATTTGTGATTTTTTTTATCAAATCCAATTATATTAAATAAATATATAGAAATGTACTTTTAACATGCTTGGATAATTGAAGTAAATATTCATTTATTTATTTTTAACACCAATCCCCAACTCCTTTAGCAAATCAGTGTTAACAAAGCTCTATTTTATAAAATAATATAATGAATACCCAGTGTTAAGTCATCAACAGTTGCTATTTAGTTTTTTAACTACCTGAGATTCAGTAACCTTCCCAATACTAGCTCTTTTATAAAAACCCATCCATTAGTTTACCTACATGATTTTTACTGTGCTTTAAGACATTTTCAATGAGGCCACTGATATTGACGTGATTTGATTTTTTGTGTCCTGTGTTGCTGGCTTTTCACTCTACAACCAGTTTCTATACATGTTAATGTTGTTCTAACATTCACTAACCAGATCTCTCCAAGTATATAACAAATTAATGCTTTGTATTTTATGCAGTCTTTTTAAAACTTTATGCTCATGGCTAACATATCCATTTGTAGGTGAAAACGTTTTTTAAAATTCCCCCTGTATCTTATAAATTCTTCCATAAAGGACACAGAGAATGTCATTTCTTAGAGATAGCTCTTTATTAACTAAATGGGTCCTTAGCTACCATGATTTAATCCCTTGGTTTAGCTGTAAGTGCTAATGTAAAATTTTCAGAAATGTCTTTTCAGATTGTGCAATACCACATTTCTATTTTTATTACTGATGAATACTCTTGAACATTTTTTAAATGATTTTGCAATGTGCCCATAGAGTCAGGAAGCAATGAATATAGAGATTAGCTTAGTTTATGATGATGAAAAAAGTGAATGTTTATTAAATGTTAAAAAGAACACAATTCAAACCAAGAAAGTATCCATTAATGTAGAATATATGTATCTAGCTAATAATTTATCCACTATATTGATCTATCACAAAGGCCTACCTTTGTGGCCTACCTATGTATGCACACAACCAATTTCAGCACTGAAGACAGAAGGCCTATTTATTTGTTCTAGCCGACCTGTGACAATGAGACTGCCACAGGTCGGCTCAGTAGATCGGGAGGTTAGTGAACACATACCGGCACTCGCTCACCTCTCGATCCTGTCATGGCTCCCTGCCGTGACAGGGGAGGGGCTGGATTCCCCGCTCCGATCCGCCAGCGCTGACTGGCGGAACGGACGGGGCGGTACAGCTGGCTCTGCCTCTAGATAGGCAGAGCCAGCTGTCAGTAACGCAGCTGGGCGGATCCCGGCACAATTGTCGGGATCCGCTTCAGCTGCGGCGTCTCAGTATACCGCGAGCTGCGTCTCAGTATACCGCGAGCTACAGCTGACGGTATAATGAGCCTAGGGTGACAGGAGGACGATAGTTTGTGTCCTCCCGTTACCCTAAGGAGAACTATGG
>NW_017309076.1:66417-99282 GCF_000935625.1 Nanorana parkeri | reverse complement strand
TATATATATATATATAGTGTTGTGGGTTACATTAATTGTCGAGTTAGGATATTATAGGGTCAGGGATTAGGGGGTTTACTTTACATTTTAGGGTTAAGTTTTTAGGGAAATAGGTGTTAAACTCCAGGGTAGGGAGATTAAGGGTCAGATGTACAATAAGAAAGGTGAATATGGGCAATCTGTACAAATAATTCACCGTTGTTGTGAACATCTGCATGCACAGTGAAGCGCAAGTGGTGGGAAAGTGATGAGACTAAAAAAAACCCCAAAAGAAACAGACACAGGAGCACCACAACCTAGTGCAATAAACACAGGGAGTAGGTTTAATTTGATAGGTAGAGATTGAAATGCACTCAAAAAGTGCTGATGTAGGTGCTCACTTCTCACATGATGTTAGCAGAGAGGAAAGCCCATCAGAATTGCGGGAAGTCAGCAGGACAGTCCCTGAGTGTATTGTACATGGCTTGTCAGATCTGGTGATCAAAGCGTCCTTCTAGCCATGTGTAGATCATGCTGCATCTGTAACCTGTGGAATGCTGGCTGTAGGGAGACTGGAGTCATCCAGGCAGAAGGGGAGCTGACGTCTGGATGTACCGGTCATTAAATCTGTATGTCGAGCACGCTGATCCAGAGGGAGAAGGAGCCGATCACAGGCAGAGTAAACGTTAGAAGGGTGCAGGCCATGTTGCAGAGCCAGTTGGGGAATGTTTATAAGGGGAGCCAGTCACTGATAGGGCAGTAGCTTGCCATGCAGGGAAGTCAACTGGAGGCTGGTTGTTAGGTCTGCTGAAGGAAGTAGGGAGGGCATCAGTCATAGGCAGGACAGCACTTTAAAACTTAGAGGAGCCAGTTCGCAGGTGATATGTGGGGGGGGGGGCAGAGTTACCTGTTATCCAGGTAAGGCAGTAGCTGGATGTACTTTAGAAGGGGAAGGGGAACAAGTTGCATATTAGTTGGTCATGCTGACACGTGGATAGATAAAGCTGGTGTGCAGTGGCATTACGATCAATCACTGTAGTGAGGGTCTACAATGCAAACGTTATGTCTAAGCAATGTGTTTCAAGGCTGATGCCTCTTTATCAAGACTAAGATCTAGAGAAGTCTTGGAGCTTGTAATGGGAGTCAGGAACGAGTGGAAGGCACTGTATAACTGAACTGCAGTAGTTGGCAGACGGGGAGATATTATTAGGAGCAAAGTGGTAATCTGTAGGTCATGCCACACTACAAGGATTTATGCGTGTGTATAATTACACATAATAGTGTTCAACTCTATGAGGTGATTTACTAACCTAAACACACGCACGCACCAGGTGCGTTTGATTTTCACACAGCAAAACGTATTTATCAACCAAAAAGTCTCTAAAAGCATATTTCCACTAATGACATATATGGAAAAATCATGCACATGATGCATATATAATGCTGCTTCACAGTTTAGACAAAAATGGTTAGCTCATGCATTTACATTCCTACATTCATCAACGCAAGCAACACAACATAGAGCTAATTTACACAACATCACCTTGTAATTAATGCAGGGCTTTGCACAACACACCTGCTGGGTGTGTACACACTACAAAGGTGTTTAGATTCCACCCATAGATCATGCTGGGAGGGAACACACTACAGAGGTGTATACATGTTCGTGGTGTGTTTATATGGTTAGTAAATCAACCCCTATGAGTCTACAATGACCCCCAAATCTTTTTCTATTTCTGACTTCCCTAGCGGCATACCCATGATTGTATAGCCTATGTGTTTATTTTTAAGTCCAAAGTGCATTACTTTGCATTTATCGACATTAAACCTCATCTGACATAGTATTGCCCACTCCCCTATTTTATCCAGGTCCTCTGCAATGTTATATTGTCACAATCCGTTTCTAGTACCTTACCTATTTTTGTATCGTCTGCAAACACGGAAACATTGCTATTTATTCCCTCCCCAATGTCATTAATGAATAGGTTGAACAGTATCGGACCCAGCACAGATCCTTGAGGCACACCGCTCATTACACTAGCCCAGTCTGAAAAGGTGCCATTTACAGATACTCACTGGACACGTTCCCGTAGCCAGTTCTCTATACCACATCTACCGGCTTCCATCCATCCATATGTCTGATTACCCCCTCATAAAAAAGCTTCCCTCCATCCATATGTCTGCTTACCCCCTCATAAAAAGTTAGCAAGTTAGTCAGGCAGGAACGGTCTTTCCTGAACCCATGCTGATTGTCATTAACTATCCCCTTGACGTGATATCGTCCCTTATATGCATATTTAGATAGTTTTGACGTAAATGCAAACCCCCCCTCTCCCACATCTGTCCCTCCTGAATAGGTCTCCGATATACCCTAGCCAGGTCTCCGATATACCCACTATATCGAAGTCCTCTTCGAGTATCATAATTTCAAGCTCTTCTAATTTATTTACTAGACTTCTAGCGTTGGTGTACATACATTTAATTCCTGTCTTGTTATGGGACAAAAGTTTATATCCTACTTGTTCCCCACTAGTTTTATTGTTTGGCCTTGATGTTGGTTGTTCGTTTCTTATTTTATTCACTTCTTGACTGTTTCTGCTAGTTTAACCTCTGTGATTACTGTAGCTGTGTTGACTGGAGTGAGCCCACTATCCCTCTATTACTTCTTTCTGTATTATTATTTTTTTTATCTAAGAAGAATTTATCTCCATCTGATTTAAGTAATTTTATTTTTAAGCCCGCCCCCCATTTCCTAGTTTAAAAGCTCCTCCAGTCTTTCTACCATCCCCCCCAGAAATGCTGCACCTCCCCCATTAAGGTGCAGCCCGTCTCTGCTGTAGAGCCGGTAGCCGACTGCGAAGTCAGCCCAGTTATCCAGGAAACCAAATCCCTCCTTCTGACACCAGCTCCGGAGCCACTTGTTAAGCTCCCTCAACTCGCGCTGTCTGTCCGGAGTGGCTCTTGGCACCGGTAGTATCTCTGAGAAAACTACCGTGGAGGTCCTTTCCTTCATCCTAGCACCTAGGTCTCTGAACTCCCTTTTTAGGACACTCCAGTTTCCTCCTATTTTGTCATTGGTGCCAATGTGCACCATGACAACGGGGTCGTGCCCAACCCCATCCAGTAATCTGTCAATTCATTCCGCAACGTGTCGAACACGAGCCCCCGGTAGGCAGCACACTGTTCGATGCTCACGGTTCCGATGACAGATTACCCTGTCAGTCCGCCTGATGATGGAGTTTCCCACCACCAGGATCTGCCTCTCCGGACCCTCCATCCGGCTCCCCTCCTCGCTGGAGCAGTCACTCCCCCTCCGGATAGAGGATGCGTCCTTTTGTTATGTTTATAGGTATAGTGTTGAGGAATACTATGTTCAATGTCTCCTTCCTCAATTAGTCTTCTGTGTTCGCCTATCCTTTTTCTTAACGGGCGTATGGTGTGGCCTACAACATACCACAGGGCCGTAAATAACATGGTCATGTGAACAAGTAATACATTGTTTAGTCTAGTAAGTATTGATAAGAGGGTCTTTGAACTCAGCTCAACTTGCCCATGGTGGATAACTTGGCAAGTGAGGCATCTTGATTGTTTTTACTTTGGCAGGTTCCTACCCTCTTCTCGAATAAAAAAAGTTTTGTCGGGAGTATTTGTCACTTAAGTGAGTTTACTCAGGGCCACTGTTTTTTTCATGGTTTTAGCTTTCTTGAAAATGATGGATGGTCTGGAAGGGAGTGCGGGGCCTAGTTTAGGATCATTAAGCAATATATGCCAATGTTTATGGATGGCTCGCTGTATGGCGTTGTGTCTCAGGTTTAGGTGGTAACGAACCTAATTTCCTGTTCTTTGGGTGAACTGTTTATATAAGACTGTTGAGGGCTCAGGAAAGTGGAATACACTTCTTGAATACATTTTTCTGGATATTCTTTTTCTCTGTAATTTTTTAAATGGTGAGTGCTGAGTGATGTGTAATCAGTAATGTTCGTGCAGTTCCTTCTAAACCTACAAACTTGGCTTTTGGGAATGTTATGTATCCACCTGGGATGGTGGCAACTCTGAAAATGCAAATAGGAGTTGCCCCTGGTCAGTTTCACGTAGCTTTTGCTGATTATTCTGTCACCTTCTGATGAGAGTTTCAGGGCTAAAAATACTAAATTGGTAGGGTCAGATACATGGGTAAACGTGAGGCGTAAATCCTTGTTGTTGCAGTGTGACTCAAAACCCGAGATGATATCGGGATTGCCATCCCAGATAATTTCAATGTCATCGATTTACCACCCGTAGAATGCAAGATGTTTTGCAAAGGGGTTGTTATTCCAAATGTTGAATTCTTCCCAGTACCCCTTGGTGAGGTGTGCATAGCTAGGGGCATAGTTGGCGCCCATAGCTGTGCCTCAAGTTTGTAAGTAAAAGGCTAATAATAAATGAGGTCTACTAACTTTGTCCTTGTCGTGAAAGTATGTTTAAACTGTTTGTAAATGTCTATAGTACATAAGTAAGCTTGTGTGTTTGCGCTTGTGTCATGGTAGTATGCATTGAACATTAATACATATCTTACCATGCCAGATGTGTTTGGATCATCTGCATTTGCTGCAAAATGCTTAAGAAAATTGTTATTATATTAGTTTTACAACAAATTCACTAGTGCCATGAAGTTCCACGCAAAGTAGTGGTGGGAGATGGGCTAATAATAAATGTCTCTACAGCGAAAGTACACCTAAACGTTTTGTGAATGTCTAAAATAGGTGAGTAAGTTTGTGTGTTTGCCCCTGTGCCACACAAGTATGCACCAAACATTAGTAAATATCTTGCCATGTCTGATGTGTGTGGGTTATGTGAGTTTACTCAAAATGCCACTGAAAATGTTTGTTAAACGTATTTCCTAACACGTTTCTTGTGCAAAAAGACATGGTCAGTGTTCCCTAGGAAGAGAAGCACTGGCATTGAGGGCCTGTTCTGCAGCTATAGCAGCATCAGTTGCTGCTAAAGCTACAATGGCACTGAGCAACATTTCATTAGCCATTAAGTCATGTGCATACTGTGGCATAGCCATTCCCTATTTACCCACCCCTCAGTTGTGCAAAAAATATGCACAAAGCTGTGGCTACAAAATTCATGTGCTTACGAATTTGAATTTCCATTTATTGTAAACACATTTTAAATATTGACATCTAAGTCCCATTGTTTTATCTAATTACTGCTTCTATCCCTTTTAATGGCATTATATTACATGGGGTTGTTCTATATTCATGTTGAGATTGTTTCTTTTTTCATGTTTTCAGGCCTAGCTCGGTTATTTGGAATCTTAACAAATCATTTAACATTCACAGCTAATTAGTACACAAAAGACAGACCTTAACTAATTAACTAATCAGCATGGGCCATGTACAAGCACTAGACTGCAACCTCACTGCACTTTTCAAATTGCTTCCTTTGGAGCTGAAATGCTAAACGATTTAGAAGACCAGTAAAAACTAGTCAAAAATTTAGAATCCAAAAAAGCAGAGAAAAAAAGCAAAAGGGACACAGGAAGTTCACAAACTGCAGGGAAGATAAACTCAGGTCATCTGCCAAAGAATGCTCCACTAGTTAGGCTAGGGCAGGACTCTTTTAGGCAAGCAGTTAACTCTGGTTGACGAGAGAATAAAAAACTTGTTTTGGGCACTTAAAGTGACATTAAACCCTCAGATTTTTTTACATAAAACAATACTGTAATGTGTGCCTTACTTTAATCCATGGTAGTTTCGCTTCTCTTTGCTGCTCTTCCTTTTAAATCTGTATCTCTTCTCATGCTGGGCAGAACTTCTGTTTTGCAGCAGACTGCCTTGTCTCTGAAATGGATACATGGTGTCTGTGTGAAGGTTCACAACCTGAGCCAGCACTACAGGAAGAGGCACCCAGCTGCAAAGGGAAGTTCTCCCCAAGCATGAGAAGAGATACAGATTTAAAAGGAAGAGCAGCAAAGAGAAAGGAAACTACCATGAATTACAGTAAGGCACACATTACAGTATTGGTTTATGTAAAAAAATCTGAGGGTTTAATGTCACTTTAGAGCCTATTTCCACCTTTTGCATAGGCATTTTTAAAAAACATATGCCAGAAATGTACACTGATTGTACATGAAGCAGGCATATGCAGTTTCTGTATATGAACACAGAAACGTACTTTATTAGCTGTCCTCTTCTTGGCACCTTTTGAAATGGCTGCCTCTGTGCTCTAAAAGTAGTCGTGTAAATTAACACTCTCTCTGAGCTCTCTCCCCCATTCATTAGTATTCATACTGGACACCCCCCCCCAGACAGTGTATTGTGAGAGGCAGAGCTGATGTGCAGTGATCTTGTTACAATGAGTCAGAGGGAGAGGGCCAGCTGCTTTACAATCTGACCCCAGTATAATACTAATAGGGTTATTCACAAAGGATTAAGCAGAAGCTTCAGCTAATCCTTCTGTTCATTCCGTCCGCCTGAGCTGTTCTATAGGCTATTCACAATGGCCCATACAGCAGCTGAAGGCAGCCAAACAGTTCAGCCAACCCGAAAGCATATGCTTCGGCTTGGCTGAGCTAAACACACAGCCGAAGCAGGGAGAATGGTCTGCCAAAGCAGTATACACAATAATGTAGACAAAGAAAGAAAAATGACATGCGGTCCCCCTCCCCATCCATACCAGGCCCTTTAGGTCTGGTAGTGTCAGGGACCGGAGCACCTCCAGCCTCCAGCCAGCCGATGTACGGCTGATTTCAGTCAATGTACAGGGCTGAAGTGAATAGTCGAACAGCGTTCAGCTCACTTCAGCCTGATTATTCACTTGGCTGCCTTTGGCAGCTTAATAAAAAAAAATCCACTGAGTTTCCTATAAAGAACATTTTCAATTTGTAGGACTCAGGCCTACTAAAAAAGTCCCCAAAAAATGTAAAAAGCCATCAATGTATTATTCAACAGTTTGGATAACTCACTAGGATCTTAACTGCAGACATAACTCACACACAATTGGGAAGTAGTAACAAGCCTTATTACCTCATAGGCTTAATAGAGCTACAGTCGTATAATCATGTTGATTGTATGCAATCTTTAACACATAGGGGTCTATTCACTAAGCTGGTGTAGGCAGCCGAGTGAAAGACCGACCTGAAGTGAAGCGATCCGAACGCTGTTCGTCTATTCACTTCAGGCTTCTACGGCTGATTTTCAGGCTTCGCATGGCTTCGGCTTCAGCATGTTCGGCCAACCCGAAGAGCAGAAGTAGTTCGACTCAGCCGATCCAACATCTGGATCGGCTGAGCCGAACTTCTGGCAGGCTACTCGCTGATGTTCGGCCTATTCTTATAGATGCTGAACAGCAGTGAGTGAATAGCCGAATGCTGCTGAGCGGCATTCGGCTCAGCTGTTCTGCTCGGTCCCTTAGAGGGACCGAGCAGAACAGAAAAATAGTTAAAAAAAGTTAAAAAAATAAATAGAAAATGATTGTGCGGAGCTAGCAATGACAGTTAGCTCTGCCCAATAGTTTTCTATTTGCCGGCGGTTCTGCTGCCGTCAAAAAAAAAAAACTCTCCCGGGTGCTCTGGGAGTCTCCCGCTCCCGGCCGCCCAGGAGAGAAACACTGATTTTTCTTTTTTTTTTCTTTATTCTGGCACGGAGCAATGTCAGAATAGAAAAAAAAATTGCCCATAGGATTGCATTGCTAGATTCCTATTGGCTATTTCACTTTGCAATAGCCAATAGTAAACCAGCATTGTACCCGCCCTCTGCTGATGGACCTGATGGAGAACTGCAAAAGAGGGGATTTTTTTCTCTCCTTGGCGGCCGGGAGCAGGAGACTCCCGGGGCGCCAGGGAGAGTTAGCTGTCTGGAGATCAGTGTCCCTGGTTGGCTGGTAACCAGGGACACTGATCTCTGCAAGTGGCCAGAGCCAGCCATAAGATCACGACTGGCTCCGCCCAGCTGTCAGAAGCAGACTGTCGGCTGAGCCAAGACATATGCCTTCGGCTCGACTGAGCCGCTCGGCTAAGTTCGGGAGCCGTACGGGCTATTGTAAAATTGTAGAACCGAAGGGGTCCTGGGGCCAAAGCAAGCCAAAGAACCGGCCAAAGCTACGGCTAGATCCTTCGGCTGCTTCGTGAATAGACCCCATAGAGTAATAGTTCCACCAAAAGGGTTAACAGACATTGGTTAGAAGATGCGTTACTTCGACTTACAAGCGAGTTAGGAAATTAGTCTTGTATACTGTATAAGTAACGTGTCAGATTAACAGTTCATCAATGTTAGCAGTGTTGTTACGTATCTCTTAAACATAAAATTAGGCTTAGAAATTCTGTCACTTCAAGTTTAAAGCAAGGCATACGAAAGTCTTTTGGGTATGATTAAATAATGAGTAATTGTGTTTAGGGGGTTTCCTCCAGACTAATGTGCACTAGAAGACAGCCAGGTAGAGAGAGAGAGAGAGGAGAAATCTTGTTCCCTTTTAGTGAACAAGATTTCTAACTGAATTCCCATGCATACTTGATGGATGACTGGAAGGAAGCCATGCAGATTTAGGTTTGAGGAGTCAGAGATCCCTCCAGGGGTTACCTGAGGTGCAATATCGTTCTGTAGATCAGCTAGAGACTCAGCCAAGGTAGAAGCAGATAGAAGAAGTCTATTCAGTCTGCTGTAACTGCAGCAGCATGTGGTGGAGAACCACAGGTCACAACTGTGGCAACTGACAGGAGACAGGGGATCAGAGCATATTGTCCGGCGTCAAGATGGAGTTCTTGATCTAAGAGGAAGAAGTTGTTATTTTTTCACTTTGGAAGGTAATTTTTACTTAATTTGGTGAAGAAGGTGAAACTTAGCTGACCTCAATAAAGCAATGATGTGCAGAATTAAGAACATATTTTTGAAAATTGTCCTGGCACATGCTTTTGTATTCTTTCATAATTTAGACATATCCTGTAAACTAAGTAAGAATACCTTTGCAATGTTAACATGCTCTATTTTTTTTATCATAGCCCACCCCCTTTTCTGTGTGATATGTCAAAACCTGTATACATTAACAGTCATTTTTCTTTACCTTTTAGCCTACATTGTATGCCATTGGATCTGCTCAATCAAATGTGCGCAGCTGACTTTTAACTGTAAGTGAAGAGTTGGCTACCCTCTGTGACAAATGATGGAAGCAAAGGAGGCCATTGAATACATCTCCTGATTTGGTATAGATATTTATGCTCCAACAGGAAACTCTCACAGAGTTGAGACAGGACTGCAAACTTTGTAACCAATACATGCTGAGCATGTTGGTGTTTTTCAATGCCTTGATTGTGCAGTTCCATATACCCACAAACCAGACTGAACAAGAACATACACCCCAAGCTATACAGTAGCAAACACCAGCACTGGAAGAGCCAACTATTATTTTAGAAATTCCCACTTCCTCCCACTCCTTCTTTTCCTTGAAATTGCACCAGCCTTCCCAAAACAACTCCAACCGACAACATTCTTCCCAGCCATCCTGACTCCTCTTCCCATAACCTTTCCCATACTCAGTCCATCTTACCTCTCCCTACCTCTACATTTCCTCACTATTCTGCCCCAAATAACCTTGCACATGGTTATCCCATCCATGCTTCCCAACACCACCAAAGCCATTTGCACCCTCCCCATCATTCACAACATGATGCAATACATTGCTGGCTTCATCTCTATTTCCTGTTTCCCATCCACCCCTCTACAATAATTCACCCTTCTCCTTTATATCCCTTCCCAGGATCCTCTGTTCCCCAGGACAATATCCCACCATCCTCCCACTACTTTCTTCCACAACCCTCCACTTTCACTTACCCTCATCTGTCCTCTATCCTCATAATCCTCCTCTACCCCCTCTTACCTTGGGCCACCCTCTACCTCCTTTCTACCCCCTCCCACCTTGGCCCACCATCTAACTCATTCCTTTAACCCCCTCCCACCTTATCCCAACCTCCTTTCTGTTAATGAATCCCCTCTACACATTCATACATGTATTTAGTCTCATTTGAAATGAAGAAGAAAGGGGTCTACGGGGTTTCTTGACTTAAGAATTAGACTAAGAATATCCATGGAGGTGATGCCTCCTCTGTTATTTTTCAGGGTGTGGAAAGCATAATATCTTCACATAAAGTAGCAGATATCTTTAGAAAACTCCATTGAAGTAAAGCCCTATGGATATGTGAACTCCAAACAAGATCAAAAAATACAAATGGGATGTGAGCCTTTATCTGAGATAATAGCATGTTAGGGGATGTTTAAGATGTCATGTACTGTATATGTTTTAATATATTTGATTCAACAGATATAGATTTATTGTTTGCTGCTTGGAATACATTGTATAAAATACTTTAATTTTTATTTATATTGTTTTAGCATGTGTTTTATATAAGGTATTTCTGTAATTGAAGATAATCATAGAAACATGTGTGGGGAAAGATGATAATTTATTTAGGATAAAACCTGTGTAGTGTGTGGTAATCAAGCTATAACTAAGGCCTGGTGGGGCTGAAACATGTAAGCAGGTGTTGCTCTCATTGACTTTGCCCAAAAGAAACAAAACTTTTGTAGTCCTTTAGATGGCCTTAAGATGGCTGTTAGTGTGGCTAGGCCATGGAAGGAATTACATGAATCTGATCCTAATACATCCTAGTGATCCAAACACATGCAGCATTGTGGAATAAACTTGATCTTTTTGGATCATACCAAGAGCAAAAGGATAATTTTGCTGTTTGTTGTATATGTGTTACAGATCATGAATTATACAGCATTGCTGCCAGTGCTGTATAATGTAAAGCTTTTACAGAAATAATGCAAATAATGGCCTCAAGCAAATTCAAGTGCACTAAAACATCGAACTTTCAGATTGGTGAATCATATGACAATTTAACATAGGATCAAGCTATTGCAGTGCAAATGAGCCAAAAGATAACGCAAGATCTCTGACCAGCTACAACTCATGCATGTGACCTGTCTTTCTTTCTGCCTGCACTCTGTTTCATTCAGGTATGTTAAGCATGTTTTATATCTCTTGAATATATGATTTGACCGCTTGTCACTGCCTCTTGCCTCTTAATGTTGGGAATATGACGGTGGGCTTCCCAATCATGTAATCACTGTGAATTGAAACAGAAACAATGCTTTAGGAACAACATTCATTTTAATTATATCAATTTTTCCTAGTCAGCAAAAGTTTGTGGGACAAGCATTAAGGTGTGGGAAATATATCCCTAGGTAATAGAGTATCTGGCCCCTCAAAAAAGGAACCAGAAGTGTATTCAGCAGAGGTGGCCAGGTGGAAAAGAAAGTACTTTTAAGTGTAGTCTTAAAAAGGATAAATATTTATTGATCATAAAAGCACACCATCACTGTTCATTGAGTGTTTTTTGTATAGTTGTCAGTGGAATTTCAGCAAAATGCAGTCATTTAGAGAGGATTCAATTTGTAGCTACACACTGCTGATACTGTAAGGGGAATTTATCAAAATCTGGAGCAGCTGTGCATGGCAACCAATCAGCTTCTTTCTTTCTTTCACTTTGAAATCTTAACTGAACAAACCGAAGAGAGAAGCTGACTGGTTTCCATTAGCAATTGCTCCAGATTCTGTCTGCTCCAGTTTTGATAAATTTCCCCCTTGTATATTTATATCCCAAATATAGAGATCTCCTACAGAAGTCTTTATGTGATTCCAAAGCAAAGTGCATACATGCTAGATTTGCATGCCTGATTTATCCTACTACATCAACATAATTTAGCCATGTCCAGTCACACAATAATACATTGAATAAAACAATTATAATACTATAAAATGAGATTCTGGGAGATTATTACATTCTTGTTAGGCCATTTATTGTTCGATCCATAGAAATATTTTAACAGGCCGTGTTAGAGTAAGTCCTTTGAAATAGCAAAGTCAATATAAGTAAAGAGGTAAAGTCTTTCAAATAATTTTTTATGTTTATAGTAATAGTGTTTGATCATTTAATTTGGTTTTACCCAGAAAAAAAAGTATTCCAAATGACTTGTGTTCCAAATAATTACATTTTAAATATTTTCAACGAAAGTTCTGAGTTCAACATTGTATAAAGCTTTAAATAACTAATTATCAGTAAGACATGTTAAATCGGGGTTAATTTAAGTTTAGATCATAAAAAAATTAAATGTAAGGTTATCAGGCATTGTTTAAGGAAAAGTAATAAAGTAATTGGAAATGAGGATTCTTTAAAATCATTTCCATATTTTCTTTACTGATCAAGCATTACATCGAGCCAGCTGACTTATTGAATGATGTCTGTTTCCTACATTATACATTTTTGTCTCTTTTTGCAAAACATCTTTAACATGAGTGAGCAAGTGTTCTGAATATTTTGCAAGGAGTTATCGAAAAGTGTTGTGTCATGCCAAATATTTTTGTATTTCTGTAATGTATCTTTCATCAATAGCGTTTTTAAAAGGCATAATTATTCACTTACAAAAGTATACTGGTAATGATGAATTTGAACTTTTTAAAACTTTTTAAAATGACTTCAGAATTAAAATACTTTAACAATTATGAGTGGCATATGCTTACATTTATATTACTAGAAATTACCTTAAATGGATGTTGATGTTTACTTAATTATTTTATTTTAGCTAACTCACATTAACTATTTTTAATATTAATAATTTAAAATCGCCTAATAATGTTATGCTGTATTTAATAAGCTGACAGTTTGAACTCTAGTCTTCTTTCATATTAAGCTATATCAAGTTTCAGCTATGCTGAAAGAAGCCCATTGTATACAGAACTCAAAATGAGTTAATTCTTTAAAATGTTGTGTGATACTTGTGGCATCTATTTCACCATTTATAAATCTTACTGTTAAGTGCTCTCAAACAATTCTAAGAATTAGCATATGTCAGAATTCTCCCTTTCCGCAAAGTAAATCCAGAGAGTCTTAACAGAGAAAACCACACTGTAAGTTGAGAATAGCAAATGCTAAATGTTAGAAAATAACAATAAAGTCCAGTGGCTTTTAATGTTTATCAGTTATGCTTCTCCACAATTTCTTATTTTGCATACGTTTTAACCTAATACAGTAATAAAAGTTTTTAATTGACACAAAGTACATTTTTGTATAAGGTATGCATAATATTCAAATGTTTTCTACTTTTTATGACAATAAACTACTCTGAGAGAACATTGTTTCAAAAAACTACATTCCTAGTAGTGTAGGGGTTTTGAACAAGGCGCCAGACTTTTTTTGTAAATACATATCAATTTATTAAATATCCTAAAAATACCATGACTCAGGCATAAAATACATTCATGATTACTAGATTCCTCAATTCCATTCTATAAGGTCATGATTTACAGAAAATATACAAGATTCATGAATTCCTCATTAATAGTCTCATTTCATATTAAACATATTCTACATAATATTTAAAACCATAGGCAAAATCCCATTCAATTGTTTCATATTCTTATCACATGTTGTTGTAATGCAAAAACTCCACAAATTTCCAACGCGTTTCGTTCATTTACTTCATCAGGGAATATTGTGGTAGGAATCTAATTAAGAATATACTCTGACAGAACACTGACAATATGATATATGTGACAGATTAATAACAATTGTTCCTCCCTGCATCACAAATTTTAAAAACAATTAAAGTGAAACTAAACTCAGAAGTTAAATCTTAAAATTGCTTTTGATTATCTTAACTATTAAAAAATCATCAAATCAACTCTGAATTGTTGCTGACACTGTCCTTCCTTCTGGAGGATGGCTACTTTTGTTCCCCATGCTTCATGTGTGTGTTGTAAAGTAGCCACCACTCCAAGCTCATTCCTGTGATGGACTACAATCTCGATACAAATTAGTAAACTAAACGTGAGATTGTAGTCCATTCCTAGAGTGAGCTTGGAGAGGTGGCTACTTTACAACAAACACAGGGATCATGGAGAACAAAAGTAGCCACCCTCCAGAAGAAAGGATAGTGTCAGCACAAGGTTAGAGATTATTTGAGCATATATAGCTGAGTGATGCACAAATAAGGTCCAGTACTGTAAATAGTTAAAGTAATTGAATGCATTTTTGAGATTTAACTCCTAAATTTTACTATCACTTTGACTTAAGTCACTTAAATTTAAATCAATATAAATTTTATTTTATGCATAGATAATAATGTACATACTTGTTTATATACTTAATAATTTATGAAATAAACTGATAAATACAGGAATTTTTATCTCTCTTTTTTTTTAATCAACATTACAAGAATAGTTTGGCATTTAGGCTTGGTTCACACCTTGGCGTTTTATGTATGCGTGTTTTATACCAACGTTTTTCAGGCGTATTGTGAAGCGTTTTTTTACATTATAAAACACGCGTTTTACGCGCGTTTTTTGATAGACTACACAGGCGTCCAATGAAAATGAATTCTTGGATTTATCCAATGGGAAAAACTTCTTGAATCGCTGCATTTCCTTTTCCTGTTTCTTTGTCTGAAAAGGACCGTGTGCTGTGTGAAGTTCCTTTGTTGGAGAGGAGAGTGTGTTGAGTGGAGCTATTATGGATCTTGTCAAGCGACGACGAAGTGCAGCAATCATTGCGGCTGTGCGCCTTATTCATTTGAGGAGAAAGAGACAGAGCAGGCGAAGGTTCTGGGTCCATCCTATAATTGTCAACCGCCCACAAAGAGGTCAATTTTGGGCGATGTATGAGAACCTCCGTGGCCATGAGGAGAAATTCTTTTCATATGCATGCATGTCCATAAACAGGTTAGTACACATACAATGCTTGTTGATTATTATTGATAGAAATGCTATTGATAACAAATGAAGTTAATTGCTAGTTTTGACCACCTACTTTTTTATGTTACAGTTTTGATGAGCCTCTTCGCTTAATGTCTGTCCATTTGGAGCGCCAGGACACGTTTATGAGAGACAGCATTCCACCGGCTGAAAGATTGATAATTACTTTGTTGTGTGTGAGTGCATGGTTGTGACATGCTCAGGTGGATGTCTGATTGGTTGGGCCAGTGTGGGTGCAGTGGTGTGTTGTGGATACTCTGGGAAAATTTCGGAGTTGATATCTCGGGTGATTTTGTCCCGTATTGCCCTCTGCCTGTTTAAAGGCACCATTTCCAGTTTCTTCTCCAAGCTGAGCAGGAAAAGTGCGGATTGGGACAGTTGGGGTACAGGATGGGCCACCGAGTCCAGGAAATCTATCAGTCTGTCCTCCTCGCTTCCGCCCCTCTGTCTACGGGGCCTGAGCACTGTCCTCCTCCGTACAGCTACCCTGGCTTGTGGGGACGGGGTAGGTGTCGCTGCTGCTGCTGGTGGTGTTCTGCTTTGTGGGGGTTGCGGTGTGCTGCAAGGTGGGTGTGGGCTATGTGGTCCTGGAGAGAAGGACTGCTCAGTGGCCTGTGTAGCAGAGTCCTCGTCCTCTTCCTGCCTCTGACTAGGTCCCCAGCTACTGTGTGTGCTTTCACGAGAAAAAAAAATACATTATTATGTGTAATACATTATTAAACGCATGTTGCATTAAACTATATTCATGAAATGTTGCTTGTGATTGACGTGTCTTATCTTCGCATTTCCGTGCAAGGAATTAAGAAAGTCAGCTGCTCGGTGTGGATGTATCGACAAGGGGCGCTGGCAGCTGAACCACTTCGGTACTCCCTCTCTTTGCGCCGGTGTCGAGTAAATGCATCCTTAACGCTTTTCCACTTGTTTTTGATGATATCGACTGTGAAAAAAAAATTTGTACATGAACTAATTATTGCTTTTATCTTTAATTTCTTAGGTATTTAGCTACTGGTCAGTCTTTTGCAAGTCTTCACTACGCGTTCATGATCGGCAAATCCACTGCAAGTAAGATCATCCACGAGACCTGCTGTGCGATTTAGAAAACACATCCGAATCATAAAGCCTATAGGGAGCGGCAGTCGTTTCTTTAACTACAAGAAATTTTTTTCTATTGTTCTTTTTGCCGTAGCAGATGCGAACTACTGCTTCCGCTATATTGACGTGGGATCCTACGGCAGCAGCTCAGACTCGGCGGTATTTGCCCATTCGGACTTTGGGCTCATGCTGCGCCACGGTGATCTGGACCTCCCGGGTAACACCGCGCTGCCAGGTACCGCTCAACCTGCAATGCCCTATGTATTCGTAGGAGACAAAGCATTTGCTCTTGGTGAGCATTTAATGAGGCCCTACTCTAGTCGTGGACTGAGTCTGGAGAAGCGGGTCTTCAATTATAGGCTCACCAGAGCACGCAGGGTTGTGGAGTGTGCCTTTGGCATACTCTCCAATAAATGGCACTTCCTGCACTCGCCAATCAATCTTAAAATAGAAAACGCCATCTCTGCGGTGAAGGCAGCATGTGTCCTTCACAATTTTATGCGTCGCAGAGATGGCTTTCTATTTGATGATTCATTGGTGCATTGCATGGAGAGTAGCCATTGGAGCGGCACCCGTGGTACAGCGCATGGTACCAACATTAGGGATCAATATGCAGCATATTTCATGCCACCTGAGGGGGAGGTGTCATGGCAGATGCAGGCAATCCAGTCATGATTTAAATATTTATCCTTGTTCTTACCTAATAAACTCTATTTAAATATAAGTTATATCTGAGCATTGTTTTTTGTAATGCACCACATTAAATGCACTTGAAAACACTGAACATTTAAAAACACTGCATGCAGGTCGCATGATAACAGGGCGCATTGTCACCTGCGTGCAGTGTTCACCTGTGACCTGCATGCAGTGTTGTCATGCGTCCGGCAAAACACTGCATGCAGGTCTTGATAAAACACTGCACGCAGGCATGCAACCTGTTATGTGACCTGCGTGCAGTGTTCTCCTGTGACCTGCATGCAGTGTTCTGCAAGACGCACGAAAAGACTGCATGCAGATCTTGATAAAACACTGCACGCAGGTTACATAACAGGTTGCATGTCTGCATGTAACCTGCGTTCAGTGTTTTATCAAGACCTGCATGCAGTGTTCTGCAAGACGCACAAAAAGACTGCATGCAGGTCTTGATAAAACACTGCACCCAGGTTACATATCAGGTTGCATGCCTGCATGTAACCTGCGTGTAGTGTTTTATCAAGACCTGCATGCAGTGTTCTGCAAGACGCACAAAAAGACTGCATGCAGGTCTTGATAAAACACTGCACGCAGGTTACATAACAGGTTGCATGCCGAACAGGTTGCGTGCTGAACGGGCGTTATAGGCGCGATTTGAGATGACGCAAACGCGCAAACACGATTTATGTCCGTTCACGTCGAAGTCTATGGCCGCGAACGCGCTACAAAACGGACCAATACGCCGCAAAGAAGCTCATGGACCTTTTCAGGCGTAGGCCGTTTTGTAGCGCGTTCTGACGGGCATAAAAACGGAAAGGTGTGAACCATACCCATCAAAACAATGGGATTTTCATGTTTGTACGTTTTGTAGAGCGTTCATAGAGCGTTGAACGCGCGTCAAAACGTAAAGGTGTGAACAGGGCCTTAAAAATGAAATAAAGACAAGTAATTTATTTTACAAAAAATGTTTTATAATGTTTACTTTTAAAATGTTGTCAAAAATAACATGTGGTTTATCAGAATTAGATCTCTGTAAACTTAAACCTGTCCTATTTTTTTTATTAAATGTTTTATTTACTTTTCCCAAAAACGCAAGCTCAGCAAACACGAGTGGTAAAATAATGACATTAAAATTTCATCAGATGTTTATGCTGAAAGAATGTACTGTGTCAGACAGCTATTACATTGTATTCTATAAAGAAGAGGAATATTAAAAAAGATAATAGTTCTGCAGCTACTACAGCTACTGCCTGGCCATTCAAATACTGGCCTCCTTGTGCCACTGGATGTTTGAAAATGTTTAGGTTCTTTCTTTCTTTCTCTCTTTGCTGGCAATTTATGATTGACTGAATGAGTAAATGTCCCACTTTTTCATTTCTGGCAGCAAGCTGTGAGATATAATAATATCCGTTAAATGCTGGAAATTGTATGCTTTCTCTATACCATAGTATCTAAATATATAGATCTAAAAAGGAGATCAAAACTGGTGATTTATGTTTAACACAAAATAACACTTAATCTTGCACAAGGTGCAATGCAAGGTAATGCTAGGTGTGCATAGTAATTTTCTTCAGCATACAGAAACAGAAAAACATGGGCACCTGGGTATTTGCCTGGGGTCTTTCTATTTGAGTTTGCTTTATTTTGTTGCTTGGTCATGAAGAAGACAATTTTACTTTTTGGATGTTTTAAAAATAAAGGTTTCCACTCCAAAAAGGCTTTATTCTGCCAGCATCTAGTCAAAAAATTGTATACCATTTTTTCATCATACACATTCCCAAAACACCAAGTGCCTAATACATAGGTGCTTTATCCCTTCAATATCTGTTCTCACATTTTTTAATTTTAAGAAGTTTCTTATGACACTTGTTTGTATGAGACCAATGTTTTACCCAAAAAAGATTATTAGAATATATTTACAGAGCCAACTATATTTACCCATGTAAATATACTGTATACTTCTAAGTCTAACTCAGCATTTTCCTGTTTTTACTGTCCACTGGAAATGTAAGGCCTTATTGTTCAGTAGCTGCTAAACACCTTCAGCTTAAAATATTTTTTCTGACAATACGTATGAGACATGTGGTTGGCTTATAGAAAATCATTCGTAAGAATAGGGTTGGGCTCGATGTTTGAGCCGAACGTGACTTCGACTCAAACATCGGCAGTTTGTGTGTTCGGCGGACACACAAACTGGCAGCCAGCCGAGCACCCCGCACAAGGCACTGTGCCTTGTGAGCCCTGATTGGCTAAAGCCTTGCACCTGACCAAGAATTTGCCCAATCAGGGCACAGAGAACAGTCAGAGCCATGATTGGGCAAAGTCATGATGCCCAATCATGGCTCACCCTGTTACAACTGTAAACAGTTTATATGATACCAGCATCTGTCAAAATGCCATTATGCGGCGGGTGTTCGTCGCAGCGTTGGGTTTAAAAAAATATATTTCTATTTATTTTTTATTGTTTTATTTTTTATTTCGTTGAGTCATCGCCATCATGGACAATGCTGGACGTCGTGATTGACCCTGGAATACATCGGTGGATACATGTTTGGGATTTTTTTTTTAAATAAAAGACTTGTCAAAAACATGTCTTTTGTTTTTTTCCAAATAAAGGATTTTTTTTTTTAAGTTTGGACTTTTGATTTACAATTTGATTTAAGCCTTTAGTGAATGGGTAGGGGGTGCAAGTACCCCTTACTCATTCACAAGGGGGGCGGTATCTGGGTGCCACTTTATTAAAGAGGTACCCTAATGTAAATAAGCCCCCTGCCCGCACCCCCACAACCAACGTCCCAGGGCTTGTGGGGAAGAGGCACTTGTCCTCATCGGCACGGGGACAAGGTGCTTTTCCAGGGGCAACCCTGGAAAAGCACCCTCCCAGTGTCAAGGGCATGTGGCCTGGTATGGGGGCGGCACTCGCTTGACCCCCCTTTCCGGCCCTGCCAGGTCTATGCTCGGATCAAGGATTTGATATGGAATTTTAAAGGAAGCATGTTCCCCCCCCCCCCATTTTTGGGTGTGGGGTTCTTCCTTAAAATTCCTACCAGACCTTATGGGCCTGGTATGACTTTTGGGGGAACCCCATGCTTTTTTGAAAAAAATTGGTCCCTCCTAACATTTCTACCAGACCTAAAGGTCAGTTTTGCTACAGCAGGTTCTATACATTGTACAGATGTGCCACTTTACAGGCAGATTAAGGGAACCACCAGGCACGATATTTAAAGGAATTTTTTATTTTTATTGTTACCCTTTAAGTGATGTTAAAATCACTGCTCCTTTAAAAACTGTATTTTTTTAAAGTTTTTTTTAATTCCTGTCCCCCAGGGCAGTACCTGGATCCCCATACAGTTGTTATGGTCAAAGCTGGGCAGTCAAAATCCCCTGAGAGCAGGATCCCTGGGATTAAAGCTAATTTTCCAGGATTCCCCCCTGCTTCTTGAGGTTTATGTGCCAGCAAGGTTATGTAGCTACAGGTCTGTCAGCTAACTTACTGTGACGGGTGTCCCAGTTCAGTCCCCTCACATACCTAATTCACCATGGTCCTTAATGTAGTCTGCCTAAACATACAAGGCTTCAACTCACTCGACAAACTTACTCCACTGAAACAAACTTTTCCCAGTACTCCTTCACTAAATGATTTTGCCATCAGTTTTCTTAGATATACAGTATATGGCAAATGCAGGTGGGTCCTCGTAGGCTTTAAAAAATTAGTTAACTTAAGTGGTCACTAATACACAATCCATCCTGATGCAAACCTGATCCTGACAGAACCAGATTCAAATCCCTTTCTTTATGCACCTCCAGAAAACCATCACTACCACCAGAAGGGTATAATTCATGTGTGTGGCAGCTCTAACCTTAATTTATACCCCCAGACAGACATATCTATGGGTTTTGCAATGCACTTAGACTCCTCGAATGCATACAGAGTTCTCTTATCTCATTATTCACTAATAGTTGGTGAGACCACCAATACCTTCTACTCACACACCCTCAACCAGGAAAGACCATATACTCGTTCTTATCTCTTCACTGCCAATAGTTTCCTACATCACACATACACTTAGGGGGTTATTCACTAAAGAGCTGAAGGATCCAGCCATAGCTTCAGCTGATCCTTCGGCTTGCTTCGGCTGTCTCTGCCCTTCGGTTCAGTCGAACCGAAGGGCTGCTGTACGGCTATTCACAATAGCCTGTACAGCAGCTGAAGGAAGCCGAGTGGCTCAGCCGAGCCGAAGGCATATGCTTCGGCTCGACTGAGCAAAGTGACAGCCAAAGTGGGGGGAAGGGCCAGCAGTGCTCCATGCAAATGACAGCTGGGCGGAGCCAGCTGTGATCTCATGGCTTGCTCCGCCCAGTTGAAATGACCTGGGCATGCTGATCTGTCATTAAACAATAACAACTGGGTAGAACCGGCTGTGATGTCATGGCCGGCTCCCCCCAGTTGTTATTCATTGGCCGGGACCTGCTAGAAGACTCTGGCAGCTGCTGGCCAATAGGAAACAGTTGGACAGAGCTAGCTGTCACCGCTAGCTCTGCCCAATTGTTTTTCTTTTGCTGGCATCTGTCAGATGCTTTATTATGCGGCGGAAGTCTGCGCATGCGGTCAGGTCGGCGTGCAGTGTTTTGTTATTATTCTTTTTTCTTTTCTTTAAATTTTTTTTTTTTTCTTATTTTCAACTTTTTTTCATTCTTTTCACTTATTTTCTATTCTGCTTGATACACTGCTCGGTACCTTGGAGGTATTGAGCAGAATAGCAGAGCCGAATGCTGCTCAGTGGCATTCAGCTATTCACTCACTGCCGTTGAGAATGAGGATATGGGCAAGCGGCAGCGAGTGAGCTGCAGGAGCTTCTGCAAAGCCGTTCCAGATGTCGTCAAACTCCTTCTGCACTTCGGCTCACCCGAACATGTAGTGAACATGTAACAGGTAGCTGATGTACAGCTAATTGTAGCCAATGTACGGCTGAAATCAGCCGTACAAGTCTGAATTGAATAGTCGAACAGCGTTCAGCTCACTTCACTTCGGCTGGGTTATTCACTCGGCTGCCTTTGGCAGCTTTGAGAATAACCCTCTTAGTTTCCTGGTCTGATCACATGCCCACACAACTTTCCACCATCATTCTTAAATGCAACTTGAAAACTTGGTTGTTGAATGACTCCTTATTAGCAGATACATCCTTTTGCCTCTGTATTAAATTTTACAACCAAGAGTATATCATGCACAATTAGCACTCAGATATTTCTCCCTCTCTCCTATGGGAGGCCCACAAACCAGTCATTTGGGGGGAAATCATCCAACTAACCTCCCATCCTAAAAAGGAGTGACATCTACACTTGGCCCAATTAGAACAGGACTTTCAGTCCTGTGTTGACTCTTTCAAGAGGCACCCTCTGGTTCTTCCTCATATGGGGGCATCAGATATGACTGTCCCCTTTCCTCCCTTCTCTTCACATAAATATAAATATCTTGGGCATGGACCTTGCCAGCATATCACACAAACTATCCTTGTTTGTGGATGATGCTTTCCTCTTCATAACTAACTCACTTGTCTTACTGCCCAATCTTATGAATGTCCTCTAGAAGTTTGCTAGCCTTTAAGGCCTGACAGTAAACAACACAAAATCCACAGCCCTTAACATATCCCTGTCCTTGCCCCTAGTCTCTTTCCTTCTCAAGAACATCTCAATTTCTAATGGAACCTTATCTTTACCTGTGTATCCATCTGTGGTCCAGATATAACATGGTTTCGTAAGGCAACCACAGAGAAAATTATGCTCTCCCATCATATGTGGAGAAGTGGAAACAGGATCTTGGTCTAGATGAGGATACATGGCGACCGATCTGGTTAACCTCTCGGTCATGCTTATTGAGTGCAAGTACATTGGAGAAGTAAGAGAGTGAGATGTTATTTAATCCTATGTATTGCCATGAATATCCCAAATTTCTCCCCTCTATGCTTTCATGGCTGTGAGGAGCAAGGCTTCTACATACAATACATACCTAGTGGCAATGCCCAATTGCCTCTAAATCAGGTCTTCCATAAAGTGCCTACATTGATTAGCAAACCTCTTCCCAAGAATCCAACAATTACTCCTCAATAAGATGCCCAAATACCTTACACTAATCCAATTTAAACTTCTAATATGTGTACTCACCAGAGCCATAGCTAGCTCCTTTTGCACCCGAGGCAAGAAAAAAAATGTGGCCCCCTCAACAGGTGTGTGACATCACCCAGCACTGCGCAGCGTCATGCGCCCCGCCTTCAGGATGTGTTTTTTTTAATTATTTTTTATTTATTTATTTTTTACCGTGTGGGGGTGGGGGGCGCTTCAGGGAAATATCAATTTTATCAGGGGGTCTAGACAGCCCCCTGATATTTCCCTTTTAAAATACAAAAAGAAATTGAGGACACAGATCCTCAATCTCTTTTTCTGCAGTCTCTGTTTTAAATGAATGGAAAACACAGAGGCTTTTCATTCTTTCTTAAAAGATTTACTAGTAAGCAGTTTCTGAATGGGGAGAAGCCTCTGTACAGAGTACTACTCCCCATTGAGAAACTCAAGAATGAACAGGAAGTGATGTAAAGCACTTCCTGTTAATTCATAACTGGGGGCACATAGTTCTATGTGTCCCCAGTTATTTACAAACACTGGAGTGATCAGCTGATCGCTCCAGCGTTTGCTCTGCACAGAGGATCGGTACATATTAATGATATGTATCGATCCTCCACCGCTCGGCCACGCACAGAGGGGTGGCACAGCCTGCAGCTTTTCCTCTGGATCCCCGCTGCTTTCCCGGGCAGAGGCAGCGGAGATGCGAGGAGAAGTGAAGGAAGCACTGAAACCGGCTGGGGGGGTGGGCAGAGGAGGGAGCCGATGTCACAGCAACATGGCCGATCGGTAAGGAGAGAGAGCGCAGCCGGCTGTCAGATCGTGGCCAAGCGTCTCTCTCTCTCCCCTCACCGCTCGGGCCATGCTGCTGTGACACCGGCTTTCTCCTCTGCCCCCGCCGGCTGCAGCGCTTCCTTCACTTCTCCTCGGATCCCGCTGCATACAGATGGGGAGAGCAGCAGTGATCCAGAGGAGAATTCCCACTTCTCCCTGCTGGAGGAGCCCTGGCTGCACCACCCCCACACCTGGCGAGAGTCTCAGTCACCTCACTCTCACTACAGCCCTGGTACTCACAGCTGCAAAGTAAAAGATCATTAAATCATGGAAATTATCTAGCCTCAACCTCTTCACAGTGAAGAGTCATATCACATGGACTATGATTAAGGAAAAAGAGGTTTGCTAAGCTGTCAGACATAATGGGAACGTTTAATGCTAAGTTCTATAGGAACTACACTTTCTGCCACCCAACTTTGATCTGTGAGTTCTGCACATGTGATGGGCTGTTCCTTTATGGCCTGTGACTACCATCCCCTCCTGGATGCACCCCCACCCCCTCTCTCTCCATCTACCTACCTCCTTTGCTCTCTCTTTACTCTTCTCTCTCCCCCTCCTTTTCCATTTCCTTCTCTTTTGGAAAAGGTCTCCAGATAGGCCTGAATTGTTCCTCGTTATTCTTAAGAGTCAAGGTCAGCTCTTCCATACCTAAAATGGTCTTAGTATACCTCAGTCTTAAGGTCGGAGGGTTGGGCTGTTTTCACTTTAGGGGAATGCAGGGGTGTGCCGCATTAGGAAGATGGATGGTCAGAGAGGTCTCAGCGGGGTCAGATGCGGAGGTCTCATCGGGGTCAGATGCGGAGGTCTCAGCAGGGTCGAATGCAGAGGTCTCAGCGGGTTTAGATGAGGAGGTCTCAGTGAGCTCAGATGAGGAGGTCACAGTAGGGTCAGATGCAGAGGTCACAGCGGGGTCAGATGAGGTGGTCTCAATGGGGTCAGATGTGGAGGTCTCACCGGGGTCAGATTAGGAGGTCTCAGCAGGTCAGATGATGGCACCATTTCTCCAGAGGGGGGACCGAATCTCAGTAGGGCCCCCCAGCTTAGGGCCCTCCTGCAGCCACACTGGCGTCAGGTCCGCCCTCCGATGATACACCCCTTCTCCAGCATGATGCACGCCCCCCACTAGTTCTCGGCACTTCTATGCAGCGCCGCTGTCACTACTACTAGATGCTGTCTTCGACAGATTGTTTGTTGTTTCAAAGAAAGAAAAGTTTAGCCCTTTTAGTGTGCATGCACACTGAGAAATCACACTGACATACCGAAGGTATTAGAATAACAATTCCTCCTTTATTGGGTGAACTCAGAGCTTTAAATATGTTTCTGTTAATTATGTGATCCTGACTGCGCATACATTAACTTTTATCTCTAAGAAGACCTTCAAGGACAATCAACTAGTTTTCTATCAAAACTGGAATGCATAAGTATTTAACTGAACTAATTGAAAAGGTTACACAAGGTTGTTCTTGTTAACAGAAAAATACATAATGGCTACATGTAGGAAAACTATATAGAGAGAAAAATAATTAATGTATATGTGTTCTTACACAACTCCACCTTTTGTTTATTTGTAAACACCCCAAGTCCATAATAAGTCTATGAATCCAAGGTACTTCCAGGTTGAAGAAACATCTGTCATGTTTCCTCAGCTGGGACCCTCCTGATCTTCTTGTGCCAGCAGGAGTTCCGTTCCCTTGGGAAAGAGGCTCTTAAAGCTTTTAGTCCACAGGTGGGTGTTCCTTCAGTAAAATGGGAGTGGAGTCGTGTAGGCTCTTTGGCTTGCATATTTGAGATGACAGACATACAGCAATTTTAACTGCAAAGTAAAGAAACAAAATGAATAATAATGCCATAAGGAGTAACATCCCTACTTTCTTAAACCATTAAAAAATGCCACCAAAAAAGTCTCCAAATGATCCCAATCCCTAGAAGGGGTTCCAACCATCTGCTGCAATCTGCCTGGCCTCACACTGAAGCTAATCCTATCTTTTTCAAATGCCCCTCAATAATCTTTTCTTCATCTGAAAT
Source organism: Nanorana parkeri (assembly GCF_000935625.1). NCBI lineage: Eukaryota > Metazoa > Chordata > Amphibia > Anura > Dicroglossidae > Nanorana > Nanorana parkeri. Next base: position 73,749 of record NW_017309076.1, on the reverse strand, counting down.
GTTAGTACAACAGTCTGTATGAATTACTTCACACATCCCACCCTGAGCTGCAGTAAGATAATCCAGTGTCAGCCTGTGCTGCAACACCTCCTTCCAGATTTGTGCCATCTCTTCATTCAATAGGCCCAAGTCGATAACTGTTAGGTTAAGGACTTCATCTAAAATACTGGTGAAATTATTAATTCTGTTCATTGCTTCTATTGCCCAGCCTGAGTAGGAGAGGAAGCAGGACCACCCCATAGCCTGGGTTGTAAAAAGTTATCTCTTAAATTTAATGGGGTAGTATACAGCATCCATCCTTTGTGCAGTGTCAGGTACTACAGCTAAAACTGGTGATAATTTTCCTAAATAACAATGTCCAGATATGTTAGCAGGTAGCCAGACATAAGCTTGACTACCGCAGATAAGATATAGCTCTCTCTTTATAGAAGGTATAGTGGATCCGCCTATATGAGAGACTGATATAAAATGTAATACTCCTAGGTTGTGACATATTCTGAAAAGAGTGCAGTTTGTTGTATAAAGGGCCTGTCTAAGTTTTTCATCAAAAAATGAATAATAATTACCTGTATGGTCACGTGTGAATAATTACCTTAGCTCCAGTAAAGTTGGATCTTCCTACATTTCCGCAGCTTATGTTATTATCAGGGGGGCATGGTAGGTTTAGGCAGATTTGGGGGGCAGACACATGTTGTGTCACCTTCAGACACACTAGTTTATCCTTTTTCTTTGTGATATTAAATACACCTTGGATGTAAGTTTTTGATTGAGGCTGGAAAAACTAAAGGGAACCACCATAATTGGATCAGACCTGTGTGTGTAGGTGCGAGTATACCCAACACTTACTGGCATTGTTACTTCTAGCATATAAGTTTAACATTGCTAGATCCAGTATTGCTGTTCCATTCTTTTTTAATAGACCTTTTTAAACGATGAGTGAGGCTTGTTGCATTTCCACACTTAAGTTTGTATATGCATTCACATCCCTCATATACAGAAGCAGTGGATACATATATTGTTATGACTATTATTGCCATAAAAGTTAGGAAAGGGGCTATTTGTTTTGTCTCCCCAGGCTTTATAATAATAATTTTAACAACTTTTTGCAATGACTAGCATGTATCCAAGTAGACTTCCCTTCGAGCTTGACTGCTGTCTCCATTGTGAACAGGACTTGGAACGGTCCTTCAAATCTTTCATCAAGGCTCTTTCTTGTTGGCTTTCTCACAAGGACCAGGTCCACAGGTTTTAGACCATGAGTACCTGCAACAGAGGAAGGGACTGGGATGTAAAGTATATTAGCAGGTGGGTGTCTTCAAGTTTTCTGTGAAGACCTTAAACATACAGGTAGAGACCATTATTCAAGACAGGCATTTGCTGTGGGAAGTAACAGCCTGAGCCAAAAAGCACATCATAGGGAGATAGCCCTGTTTTTATCTTAGGGGCTGTTCTAATGGTATACAGCACTATAGGTTTGCACTCTACCCATGATTTGTTTAATTCTGTCACTTTAGCTAGTCTGTTTTTGATTATTTCATTGAGTCTTTCCACCTTGCCACTACTCTGCAAGTGGTAGGGGGTATGTAACACTTGACTTATCCCAAAACACCTATAAATATTGTTCATGATTTCACCTGTGAAGTGTGTCCCGCGGTCTGATTCAATAATTTGGGGGGCGCCGTAGCGGCAGACAATCTCTGGGAGAATCTTTTTAACAGTGGCCTTAGACATAGGCCACGCCTCAGGCCAGCCAGAGAACATGTCAACACATACCAAAACATAAAAAGCGCTCCCGTATTTGACAGCTGAAAATAGCAGAGAGGTAGCAGAGTGACTCACCTTTCTGCTATTCGTTTTGACAGCTCACAAAATGTATGTAGCTCACTAGGGAGAAATGACTCTGGAAATCCCAACACTAACAGATTGTTGTATCTGGACCTGTCATATGGTTCTGTGCTGTAAAACCTTCTTCTCAAACTCCACTGTATTTGGTTGGCACCTACCATCCAGTTGCTTTTCCATTTAGAGCCTCCATTTATTGTATGTAGTTTACAGATTTTACTGGTGGGTGCCTACAAAGGGTGGAGTCGGATAATTTTTCCTTTCTCTTGATTGGTTTGAAGTGTAGATTGCTGGTAGTTAAAGACTAAAGGTTTTTACATCTTATACTGTCTATATAAATTTGATAAAGTACACCTGTGTGACTTTGAGACATTAACTGTCTTATTACAGATTATGCTCTTTAGCTAACTAAAAGATTGAAATTGACTCCTAACCTTCCTTGTACAATGTATCAGCAGTACCACTGTTGGTGATGTATCCACTGTAACTTTAGCTTATGAGGTATGTGTTTGGTTTCTTTGATTCCTCTATGTGCATTTTTGCAAGATTATAATTGCATTTTTTAAACTTGCATTTTTTGCAATGTGCATTTTTTTTGTCCTAGCAAAGTCGGGAGAATAATTAATGAACATAGATTTTACATGATGCAGATGTGCACAAAATGCACAAATACACAATAGATTTATTTTTGTATGTTTATCATATATTTTATTGGGCTTAAACATGTACATTAAACAGGTATTAATACAGAAAAATGCTTCACAATGTATTAAATGTAATGTACTGCAGTTCATAAAGTAGCTACATAGTAATACATTTCATTTCTTCTTCATTGTCATGCTGTAGAACCCTTAACTATTATTGCAGTTAAATGGGCAAGGTATGAATGATTCTTCAGTGTTGTTCATTTTTCATTTCATTAGTCAGACAGGATTGGTAAGCAAAGGAGTGGCCAGTCTTCAAACATTTATCCTTCCTTTGTAAGTGAGTCATGCACATTACAAAAAAAGAAAGATAAATAAAGCTTGTTTGACCAGCATAAAGTGAATGCTGCAGTAGTGTTCATTCCTTTAATTGAAGATTAATGGGTCAGCTTCTTGTTCAAAATTATATTTGAAGAACAAACAAACTCATTTATATACATTTTATTCAAAGTATAACACCAAAGTGATAATTTTCCTCATTGTGAATTGGGAGCAATTATACTAAAATTTGGTTTTGTTTTGTTCTACATTACCGGGGCCTATTAACTATAATCTAAGTATTATAGATGTCTCAATGTTTGCTAATTATGTTACTATTTGCCCTGACTGATAAAATAATAAATCTATCCAAAGTTCTGCTGTACATAATGTCAGGCACTTGTCAATATTAGTTTCAAATAACCATCTTGCTTATGAAAAGTCAGCATTTATAACAAGTGCTTTGGACGTGTTTATTTCATTATATCTTCAGAGCAATTTATTTATGACCAATCTATAAATATTGTTGATATAGTTTTCGACTTAGTTTTCTCATCACCTTTTTTCAAGAGAGTGAGCATGTCTAGCTAATCGTTAAAGGTTGTTGTGATTAGGATGCAAAAGGAAATTGTTGCTAAAAAGGCATAAAAAGCATATAGTGAATGAAAAGGTGGTTAGTATCCAGTATTGTGAATCTATTTAGCTGTCTCTTTATCATCTTCAGTTTCAAAGTATGTACCTATACTGCATAATCATGCTTCATTGTGTGAAGTTATTGCATAATTTATTAATGCTTTGTAATCATTAGTTAATATTACGTATAAGTATGCTCCATAATTAACAGCAAAGCAGAACATTTTTCTAAGGAAGCAGGAATCCAGAGAAATTACTTCTTCCCAACACTTTCCTTTTTAATTTTTGTTCCAAGCTCTAGTAAATATTAAATATATAAATTGCTCATTGCAAACATTTAAATATCACAGTTCATATCTTTAATATTTGTTTAGGAAACCATTATATACTTTGCAGCATTATTTTACCCATATTCCTCCAAATCTACTAACAGTGCAAGTTTCCAGATGTCCTCTCACAAGCCAAGGTGGATCAGCAAATTAATCATTTTGACAGCTTTTCTTGTACTAATCTTAGAACCACCTGTGCTCTTTAGAGAATATTCTGAATACCAAATCATACTACTACTATCTTAAATACAGGCATAATGTAATAATTTATGTAATGCAATCTATCTATCTATCTATCTATCTATCTATCTATCTATCTATCTATCTATCTATCTATCTATCTATCTATCTATCTAGCCACCTGTCTATCTATCTATCTATCTATCTATCTATCTATCTATCTATCTATCTATCTATCTATCTATCTATCTATCTATCTATCTATCTATCTATCTATCAGTCTATTTTAAAATCCATTCATTTGTTTTCTTAAGTAGTATAATTATTTTCTTATCACAAGCCAGTGTAAAACTGTACAAAGGAGGTGACTAGCAGACAAAGTAAATGGCTGTTTTGCTGCAGCTTGCAATGCAAATATATATTACTATGTCTGAAATCAGCTTGTACGTGACAGTATATATAAATATGACAAATGAAGCTTAACCCTGAAGAATTTATAATATCATTTTAAACTGATATCCTGCTGTTCACCTTTTCTTGGCTGTCTAGTTTGATTTTAAATGCAATCTATGATACTACAACTTATTAAAATATGTGGTGTGGAGTCCACATTAGTGATTTATTTGGGTGAATATATATATTCAAAAATTGCTATGATGTATATTTTTAATGACTTTTGGAATAAGCAGCATTACAAAGATGCATCAGAAAGCGTATGGTGATAAATTTGGTGTATGCTAAGCTATATAGACTTTGAAGTAGAACATTTAATTTTTGTAAATATTTTTCTGTTCAATCTTTTCTTATTGACAACAGGTTTTCAGAAATACAAAAGCTGCATATGTGCAGTTACATAAACTTAGTTTGTCAGTAGAGCAATATATAGAACATTAAAGCTTAAGATATACTGTATATGTGATTTCATAGGAGCTTTCTATTGTGTGGCAATGAGGTTTGCTTTGTTTTGAGTTAGTTTTTTTGGCAAATGTTGGATAGTCAGCACTTGCCCAAAAACCAAACATATGGGTAAGTTTTCCTAGGCACCAAAAGTGAACCCCATAATGCTTTGCCTGACCTGTTGTCAAATGAAAACCTGTGGCTAATAATGGGGCTTTGGAGATGTGCCAGCCCCCTCCCTATACAAAATCAGCTTTCCCAGCATCCTTTTGACATTGTGAGCTGGAGTTAGTGAGGGGATGCTAAAAGCTTTGTGAGGGATAGTTTGTGCTATTTGCACAGTGCTAGTAATGTGCTAGAACAGACATATACAGTGGTGTGACTGTGGGGTCTATTCACTAAGCTGCCGTAGGCAGCCGAGTGAATGACCGACCTGAAGTGAAGTGAGCCGAACACTCCGGCAGGCTACTCACAGCTGTTCGGTCTATTCTCATAGATGCTGAACAGCAGTGAGTGAATAGCCGAATGCCGCTGAGCGGCATTCGGCTCAGCTGTTCTGCTCGGTACCTCTGTGGTACCGAGCAGAATAGAAAAACACTTTAAGAAGTAGTAAAAAAGTAAATAGAAAACGATTGTGCGGAGCTAGCAGTGACAGCTAGCTCCGCCCAATAGTTTCCTATTGTCCGGCGGCTCTGCTGCCTTAAAAAAAAAAAGAAATAACAAAAACTCTCCCGGGCACTCTGGGAGCCTCCCGCTCCCGGCCTCCCAGGAGAGAAACACTGCTGTGTCTTTCTTTTTCTTTATTCTGACACGGAACGATGTCAGAATAAAGAAAAAAATTTTTTTCGGGATGTATATTTTATTTTTATATTTGGATATTTTGATATCTATATTTTTCTTTTTTGGGTCTTAGTATGAACTAGTTTGTGAAACATATAAAGCTGCCCTTTGTTAGTAGAACATTATTGCACACTATTGCTGTCCGGTTCACTGCATATCTCCACAGTGTCAAGTGCACCAAAGCAGCACATCTTCACTCCTCCTATGGCCACAGCTGCTAATTAAATTTAAAAACAACCCCTTATTGTCTTTATGCCAATGCTTTTCATATGCAGCTAGTAAGGGGATGAGCATGTAGCCCTTCTGCAGGCCAATTAAGTGGTTGGGCTACAGGATTGAGAGGCAGGGCATGTCTTCTTTTGCAGCAGTGGACATGCTATACAGCCAGCATATGGGAAGTAGGTGGTGGAGTGAATAACCAAGCCTTCATCATCTTCCCCTCTTTTTCCCGGATGCAGGAGTGGTGCAGTCATCTGCAGCTGCAACTGCACCCTCTTTTTCCTCATCTTTAACATCTAATCCCTGGCAAACAGGCATGGAGGAGTTGCAGAACAGTTGTAGCACAGCTATAGTCACTTGCTACAGATTTTATCAAAGGTTGAGGAAGAAAGCACATGTCATACAGAGGAAGGGAACAACAGGCAGGAAGAATCAATTGTCAGCGATGCTCCTGCAGCTGTAACTTACTGCAGAGTGGGCTCCAATAGGCAAACAGTACCTGGGTGCCCAAGAATGTAGAAAAGGAAGCTGCAAAATCTGCAGACTTTAACAATAGGAGTGAGAATCTGACAAGGGATTTGAGAGGAATAACTTATGATACATTAGGTGGGGAATCGGGCCAGCATGTGTCTACACTTAATAAATGAATAGGCCAAATGCCAATAGGGGACAAGGTGCTTTTCCAGGGGCGACCCTGGCAAAGCACCCTCCCAGTGCCGGGGGCATGTGGCCTGGTATGGGAGGGAGGGGGGGTGCTCACTTGTCTCCCCCTTTCCGCCCCTGCCAGGCCTATGCTCGGATCAAGGGTTTGGTTGGGAATTTTAGGGGGGACCTTACATCCTCTCCCCCCATTTTTGGGGTTGGGGTTCCTCCTTAAAATTCCTACCAGACCTTAAGGGGGAACCCCACACACTTTTTACTTGGGGTCCCTCCTCAATATTCCTACCAGACATTAAGGGCCCAGTATGACTTTAAGGGGGAACCCCACACACTTTTTTTTTACACGGGGTCCCTCCTAAATATTCTTACCAGACTGGTATGACTTTTGGGGGAAACTCCACACTTTAACCACTTCAAGACCAGGTGTTTAGACCCCCTTCCTGGCCAGGCCATTTTTCAGTGTTCAGCGCTGCGGTACTTTGACTGACGTTTATTCCGTCATGCAACGCTGTACTGAAATTAATTTTATCCCATTTTTTGGGGACAGATAGGGCTTTCTTTTGGTGGTATTTAAACACCACTGGGGTTTTTATTTTTTACTACAATTAGGAAAAATTACAGAAAATTTTGGGAAAAAAAAGGTTTTTTTTACATTATGTTAGGAAACATTTATTATTACCCAGTTTTTGGTAAAATATAAAAGATCGGGTCACGTCGGGTAAATAGACACCAAACATGTCAAGCTTTAAAATTGCGCGCACCCGCGAAAT
>NW_017309076.1:36311-66364 GCF_000935625.1 Nanorana parkeri | reverse complement strand
TAGTAGGAGGTTATTTGTGATCTTTCCTACACCAGATATCCAGATATATATACAGTATATGAGACCTTGACACAAAGTCTAAATGTTGTTTACATGTACAAGTCTACATGTTTCTATGTTCAATGGAACCAGGTTATGGGGAAGGTAATGGAAACAATCCTTTATATGAGGTATCTCCTGCTTTTAATTCCATGAAATTCGTATGCATATCCATTCAGAATTAAATAAAATTTACATGTCTAATAGGATGTTTATGACTAAAGGGTCAACTGCCTTAACAGTTTCCAGGAAACCCTAAAGAGGAACTTCTGTGGTGACACAGAATTTTGTAAGTTGAGCTAAATGAGTCTGGTATTATGGTAAGAGATTAGGTGACATTAATGAGAGTTAGGATGGTGTAATCTACAAAAAGGCTTTATGTCTTGTGGTGTTCAGTCACTGTTACTCCAGTGATATTTGGGGAATCTCTAAAAAGGTAAACAAAAGCTCAACTGCCTTGCAGAACTGAAGTGCGAAGTTTAAATTTAGGTTCTGCCAGTACACTCTGGATGGAGTTTCCACGTCCTCCCTGTGTCTGTCTGTGTGGGTTTCCTCTGGGTACTCTAGTTTTCTCCTACACTTCAAAGACATTCTGATAAGCTAATTGACTGGTCTCTAAATTGGCTCTATCTTATATGCATATAAGATAAGGACCTTAGATTGTAAGCCCCTTGAGGCAGGGAATGATTTCAATGTACAGTATGTTGGTGCTGCCTATATTGACAGCACTATATATATATACTTGTAATAAATAAATACATAATTGTGAAGGCAGTGTAGGTGACTCCTGTAAGGCAGAGACATATAAGGGAGATGCAAACAAAACAACCAGTATTGTTAAGAGCAATGTGAAGGTCATAGAGGTAGACAAATGTAATACTGGAACTCCATGCTGATCAAGGCTCCAGGGTATGGTATGGAGACTTGGTAGGGGGGTCCCAGACATAAGCATTCCAAGTCTGGACAGGCTTTAGAATGTGACAGCAATATGAGGCTGTAGTTCTGGAGACTTCTCGCAGTAGGACTTGTCACTTTAAGGGATCATTGTTCCAAATAGCAGCGAGGAGCTTAGAGGTATGGGTCATACATTAACAATTCCTTATCAGAGGGTTTCAAGAAAGAAAATAAGAGCCGTGGTGCAGGGGAAAAGCAATTGTGCAGTGTAACTTGAGTTGGGATAAGAGGGGGTAAGAAAAGGGTGGTGAGGAAGGAGTGGGAGTGAGGGGTGAACACTGTAGTGGTCAATTCTGGTGCATAGGGAGGGTAGCTTGAAAGATCTCCAAGTGGAAAAATAATGCATGGAAAGTGAGATCAAGAGAAAATAAAAAATAAAAAACTTCTCTGTTGGTGATCATGAAGAGGTGGTTTCAGATGCTGAAAATTGTTTGGCAAGTTCAGCCCAATAAGTCACACTGGAATCTGGGAGTGGCTGAATTGAGGCAATGTCAGATATCTCCATTACCTCAATGATGGTGAAGTAACAGAGTTACTTCAGCATTTGTTGCCAGTGGTCTGTTGCCCTTGGCTGGAGGAGGACCTGTGAGATGTTAAGATTGGTGCATGTTAGCCTGAAAAGGATGCTTCAGTGTTATGCTTTTGCAGGAGTAATAGGCCAGGCTTCATTTTGTAGTGTTTGTCAATGGTCAATGGTTGAGGGGCCAGGTCTGCAATTATTTGATAAGTATAACTCTGAAAGGAGAGTGAGAGCCCATTGTTTGCACTCATACTCCAACTTGTCAGTTGGAGAAGTGGGGATCAGCTCTTGAAGAGAGCATTTTTTGTTCATTGGAGGTCCAGCACTGTCTCTGGTATACAGTATGTGTATATAAAGACTGGATCTCCTGAAGCTTTTAAATCGGTTAACAAATACAAACAAATTATGACAGTTGTTTAAAAAGTTGTATTGTGCCAACAAAAAAATATTTTTCTGTGGAAGGTCTTGTGGCCAAGTGAGGAATAACTTTGTGATATTGTAGTTAATTTACTAGGAGAAGTAGAGACTGTTCACTAAGCAAAGTGTAAATCATGTGCAAAAACCTGCACATGATTGGTTATTTACCATGAACACAGCTTCACAATATTTAACAGAAATTAGTCAACATTAACTTTAGAAAGTGAACAGTTTCTATTCCTGTTGCAAATTAACCCTGTTATCTCAGATAATCTTAGATAATCAGGTTGATTTACAAAAGGGGAATCCGCTGCTTAATTTGCAAAGTGGATGTTTACTTCTCATTAAATAAGGTTAAGAGTTAAATGTTATGACCTCTTCTATTAACCAATCATGTTTTAGCACAATAAAAATAGGGTATTCCAAGTGAACACCAATCATGTTTTAGCACAATAAAAATAGGGTATTCCAAGTGAACATGAACACAGCTTCACAATATTTCACCTTAATAACATTCACTTTAAAAATAAACATATACTTTGAAATGTAAACATCCATTTTAGTAAGTGAACAGCCTCTATTGCTTTAGCAAATTAACCCCAATGAGGTTTTAAAATTGTTTGAACAATGATATAACTAATCTTAAAGAAAGAGCCAAGTATTTTTCATGTACTTTGCAACAAAAGTCCTCTTTAAAATCTCACTACATTCTAGAAACTCTTTATGATCACTGCAAGAGAACCTATTGTTCCTACAAGAGGCAAAGGAGACAGAGGTTATCCCTGTCTTACATCCTGAAATACATTTTACTTTGGTATAATCTAAAGGCAGGAGATATCTGGTTATTAATTTGAATTCTAGTGGCGGAATTACCATACAGACGTTTTACCATCTAATTGTTTCATCCAGAAACAAGGATGGCTGGTATTCTTTTAATATAAAATGTCAAAAAGGTTCTGCAGTGCTAATAATTACCAATCAGTGTGTTATTAAACTATTTTTAAGCATGAGCTAAAACAGTACCTGCAGAATCAAAGAGGAATGTCCAGAGATCCTCCAAGCAGAAAATTCAGCGCTTTTTTTTTACATAAAGCTGAAATTCAAGTGTGTTCTAGTAAGTGCAGTATGTGTTTTGTAGAATTAAAATATAGTTTCTCTGTAAGATGAAATAACCTTTAAATATAACAAATACATATTTCCTGATTTGAGTGTAGAAAATTAAGTGATGTAACTGTTATCACCATTTCTTTGACCTAAAAATGAATGTAAAACTGGATTTATAATACTGTATTCACCGACTGCAAAGACTAGCATGGGTAATTTGTTTACCCTAATTTAAACAACCTCAAAAATTGGAGAATGGATGCCGGTATTGGTACTTACATACTGGAAAATGTACTGTTTAAAAATATACACCGATCATCCATAACTTTATGACCACCTGCCTAATATTGAGTAGGTACCCCTTTTGCCACAAAAAACAGCCCCGACCCATCGAGGCATGGACTTCACTAGACCCCTCAAATTATGCTGTGGTGTTTGGCACCAAGTCATCAGTAGCCGATCCTTTAAGTCCTGTAAGTTGCGAGGTGGGGCCTCTGTAGATCGGACTTGTTATTCCTGCACATCCCATAGACGCTCAATTAGATTAGGATCTGGAGAATTTGGAGGTCAAGTCAAGATCTAAAACGTGTTGTGTTCCTTAAACCATTTTTGCAGTGTGGCAGAGCACATTATGCTGGAAGAGGCCACTACCATCAGAAAATACCTTTTCCATGAAGGGGTGTACTTGTTTAGCAACAATATTTAGGTAGGTGGTACGTGTCAAAGTAACAGCTACATGAACGGCAGAACCCAAGGTTTCCCATCAGAACATTGCCCAAAGCATCACACTGTAGCTGCTGGCTTGCCAAATTCTTTTAGTACATCCTGGTGTCATCACTTCCCCAGGTGAGCAACACACACGTACCCAGTCATCCATTTGATGCAAAAGAAAACAATCAGACCAGGACACCTTCTTCCATTGCTCTGTGGTCCAGTTCTGATGCTCATGTGCCCATTGTTGGCGCACACGGGGCCGCAAGGGCACCCTGACCAGTCTGCAGCTACAGTAGCACTTTTTTTGGATTGGACTACACAGGCCAGCCTTTGTTCCCCAAGTGCATCAGTAAGCCTTGGCCACCCATGACTTTGTTGCCAACCCACCGGTTTTCTTCCTTGGACCAATTTTGGTAGGAATTTACCACTGCAGACTGGGGACATCCCACAAGAGCTGCAGTTTTGGAGTTGCTCTGACCTAGTTGTCTAGCCATCACAATTTGTGAAAGTCGCTTAAATCCTTAAGCTTGCCCATTTTTTTATGCTTCCAACACATCAACTTCAGGGACAAAATGTTCACTGGCTGCCTAATATATCCCACCCACACACAGGTGCTACTGTAATTAGATAGTGTTACTCACTTTAACTCCCAGTGGTCATAATGTTATGGCTGATTGGTGTATACCTCCAATTTAGACCAACCTATGCCTGCAAAAAGAGAACTGATCACTGAGATGAATAAACATGCTGACACCTTTAGATTATATTGAATAACAAAAGAAATAAGCTATGATACCTAGCATATAGAAGAGTTACTCTGTCAGAAAGTGTACTCCAGTAGGCAAATTATAGTGGATTAATAATGTTTATGATATACTGTATATACATAGTTGCTACTTTACTGAATCAATAATTTCCCTTAAATTGAAAGATATTATATTATATGTGCTTTAGAGTATACCAGGGGTCTCAAACTCAAATGACCTGGGGGACGCTAGGCATGTTTTCTACTTACATGGGGGCTGCTTGCAAAATTTCAAACTCAAAATCTAACTATGTACAGTACTAGATAGAGCTTGCTGATAGTCACTGCTTATTGCATTTAATGTCTCACATGCAGACCATATGATGAGTAATATTGGGAGCTGCAGCTCCCGATAATTATGTTACAGTGCCAGCAGCCGGCCTGCACAGGCCACCCCAGTGCAGCAGATATCAATCCATGCCAGAGCTGCAGATTGATTATCTAGTAGCCGTGGAGACTCAGAAAAGCAAAGGGGTGTGGCCCACCCAGAGAACCCGGAGGCTGCAGTGATGTGGGAGCCGACGCTGACCTGAAATCAAGAGAGGGAGGTAGACAGACAATTTTAATAATAAATAATACACTGTCTCTAATACTAAAAGAGGCACATTTCCCAGGCCTTGATATTATTGTAGCCCCCAGGGCTACAGTAATAATGTATTATTGCTGCCTGTGGGGGATATTTTTTAAGTAACTCTTGATAATTGGGCTACATTCACACTATGTGTGAATGTGCGATTTGGGATTCCTGCAGCAAGAATCCCAAATTTCCCATTTAGAAGAGGCTGTTATCACCAGGTCAAGTTAATGACCGGGTGACTGCAGCCACATCTGTAAGTGGCAGTCTGCCTGCACTCTGCATGTAATCATATCTGATATGATTACACGTGGTCACTGTCCCTGGATGCAAGCTAGTAATCCATTCCAAACTGCATGTAATAGTATGATATATGATTATATGTGGACTACTGCTTACAGATGTGGCCACTGTCACCTGGTCATTAATTTGAACAGGTACAGCAGCCGCATCTAAACAGGTGATTTGGGATTCTGTAGCAGGAATCTCAAATGACACATTCAAGCATAGTGTGAATGTTTCCTTAATAATATTCCCCCCCAGGCAACAATAATAATTCCCCCTTCCGCAGCAATAATAATCTCCACCTTAGGCAGCAATAAGAAGTATTTTTTTGGGGGGTGACACCATGAGTTACTGCACCGGGTGATACAAAACGTAGTGACGCCTCTGCCCCTGCCCCAGCATACATGCAGCATTCCGACACAGGTGTGAGCAGTAAATACCAGCAGGGGGCTTGGACTGCCCCAGGGATAATGACCCTCAGGCATCCATTCATTCTTTAGTATCACTTCTCCAAGAGATATGTGTTATTTATTGGCCTTATTGGCCAGAAGGCAGGGAATACCTTTAAATCAATTTTATCAGCTGCAACACCCTATAATAATTACAAAGAAGAAGAAGCAAGTATAAACTGTAACCATTAATAATCCAGGAAACCCTAACCCATGTAAAAGCAATTTAAACTGCAAATATTGTTTAGCTTATTCTATGTGTATTGGAACATGTAATAAATATAAAATAGATGTCATGCCAATTTGGCTGTGAAAGTGGATATACACTTTAAAACTGATATGGGCCAGAAAAAGTTACAAACTTAAACTGAACAAAGCACCTAGACCAATTGGCTTACACCCATGTGTCCTCAAAGAATTGAGCTTCATTAATTTTAAGCCATTATTTCTAATTTTTAGAGACACTTTAATGACTGGCTTGATATAAATAGATTGGCGCAAAGCCATTGTGGTGCCTATATTTTAAAAAAGGATCAAAGTCTTTACCATGGTACTACAGTCGTGAAAGCTTAACTTCTATAGAACATGCTTGAGAATTTGATGAAAGACCACATTGCATGAGTTTTGCTAGAAAATAATTATATAAAAATATCTACTTTTCACAAGGAAGTAGGCAATAACCTGGGCAAAGCATTGGCTGTGGATTTTGTATACTCGGGCTTTGCAAAATCATTTGATCCAAATTCTTATAGATGGTTAATGTGTAAGTTAAGGTGTATAGGTTTATAAACTTCAGTCTGTAAAAGAATAGAAACCTGGCTGCCCATTGTCTCCTATATTGTTCGCTTTGGCAATGGAACCACTGGATGCCCTGATGAGGTCTTCCTGGCATATATAGGGTATGCACGTGCATTCTATTGAACAGCAAATCTCTCTGTGCAGATGATACCCTAATTTATTAATCAGATCCCAACCTATCTCTTTTTTATCTGTTACAGACCTTAGTGGAATTCAGTATTTTTTCATGTTTTAGAGTAAATTGGAACAAGTCCCTCCTTTTTCCTTTAGATTCCTCCATACTTTTGAATGTCCATACCTCTTCTCAATTGCAAATTGTACAGGAGTTTAAATATGTTGGGGGTTTGGATACAACTCCCAATTGCTAGTTATGTCTAATAATCTCTTACCCGTGACCGATACCCTCCATACACCCACAGAAGCCACCTTAGTTCCTTCTTTTGAGTCCCTTCCTAATATAATAAATAAAGGCTTGTTGTGTTCCCGACCAGGTACTATTATGATTTCCACATTGGTTGGTATTCTTTGATATGTGCTTAAGGTGTATTTAAAAGGATCTGTCCACCCCTCCCCATTCTCATTTGTGGGTTAATTCCTCCCTTTGAGAATTTTCTTCCCTCCATGCTTCTTGATTCTGACCTTCCGGGGTTATTAAGACTCTTCAGAATTTATTTTTTGATGGGGAAATTATTACACTTGCTAGTTTATAGGAAGAACTGGGTTTACCGCCCTCTAATTTTTTAGCCCATTTCCAATTGCTGCAATCTGTCAGGGCTCAATTTAGTGGTATTGAGTTAGCACCAACCCTGTCACTTCTAACCTCCAACCTCCGAAAAAAATAATCCAATTAATTTAATCTTCACATGTTATTCTGAATTAGGTCGTTTTCAGTCCTCCCGTTTTAGTAGAGATACACAAAAATGGCAACTGCTGATCCCTCAGCTTTCCTCTGACAATTGGCTGGAATCTATCATTACTATGTGGGGAATTTATAAAAACCGGAGCAGACACAATCTGGAGCAGTTGCTTATGATAACCAGTCAGTTTCTCAATCAAAATTTCAGTTTGTTTATGTTTTGATCATGAAAGAGAGAAGCTGATGGGTTGCCATGGACATCTGCTCCAGCTTCTGTCTGCTCCAGTTTTGAGAAATTCCCCTATATACAGTATGTCTAATCTCTTACTGAGGTAAAATAATTCAGATGAAATTATATGATCAAGTATACTAGATAGCTCTTTAAAGGTTAGTTTTTAGATCCCCTGCAAGTTGTTATTCCACTTGTTTCAGACTTGCAGGGTGATCTGCGCTTATTGGTTGAAAATCCCAGCCTTGTAGAATCCAGTTTAGGTATGCCCAATATTTGTCATTGCTCCATGTACTTGGGATTACGGAGGATTTGTCTATGGATTCTTTTAATAAATGTCTTCTTAGGATACTTTTCTTTTATGCGAAAAGGGTATTCTCCCAAGGTGGAATTCACCATCACCTCATACACTGAGTGGAGGGAAGGGGCTGATTTGATCAAATTCTTCTGATTTATGAAATCACCTATGAATATAGGAGTAAGCCTATGAAAGTGTAAAGAGACCTAGGCTCTCTTCTGCCCTTACCACCACACCCTCACATTGATATGTGGAATTGCTTGGGGTGGAACTTTTTGACCCGCCTCCTTTATGCTTTACCTAAACTTTTGGTGTTAATACTCCTATATGTACACCAGCAAGCTTATGTGTTTTCAAAGCTATAATGCTATGCTACTTATGTAAGTCATGAGTCATACACTGTTTAGGTGTTTAATGTTCATTATTGCCTGTTTCTGTTAACTGAATGTCTATTTGTTTTATAATACAAATTTCAATAAAAATCATCTTTAAAAAAAAAGAATGTGGCTGCAGCTGCATCCATATTTGTATAACCTCTTAAGGTCTAGATACAGTATGTCCTATGGTCATTAAGTGATTAATTACAATAAAACACAAGCACATACCTTCTATTAAAACAAATGTTATTAATGAGCTCAAAAGAAATTCTACATCAATTATGGTGCCTGGTGATGTAGTCCACATTAATCGAATAGTGCAGCAATGTAAATCCAGCATCAATATCAACGACACATCACCTGCAAATCTGTGCACACCACTTCCCTTTGCTAAATGACAGTTTCCCAACTATGGTAAAGTAAACTGACAGCCAGCAATCCCAGATGATGCCACTGACCAAATGTGGTCAATGACATAATTTAGTATTCATAGCTGTCAATTTACTTTACCACAGTTGGGAATCTGTTATTTAGCAATGGGAGTGTGGCATGTACATGAACATGGCAGGCGATAGGTATGGTACAAGAAAGGAAGGGAGCCTAGTGGGATGAAATTATTGTACATGAGTGTGTTTTTGTCAACACTTCATCCAGGCATCCTTCATTGTGATTAGTGATGAATGTACTTTGCTGGATTACATAATTAATTATGTATTTTATATGTGACTGAGTAACCATGGGTTCTGTGTACCCCTTGTTCATTCAAATGGAGGGACTGGATATCTTGGGGCCCACTAATTCTAAAGAGGGCTTCTATATTCTAATAAGTCTCCCCCACAGAACCCCACATCCTCTTGGCAGTTGGGGGGAACTTAATGGAATCTAGAAGCCCTCTTTACAAAACGGGGGGGGGGGGCAGATAGCTGTCCCTCCCTAAGTAAATGAGCAAGGGGTAGATAGTACCTCTTTTTTCTTATTCACAAAAAGTAAAAAATGTAAATAAACACACAGACACCATTGCCAAATTATTATGTTTAAAAAAAGTCTCGCAGTGTAAATGCAACATCAATCACTTTGTCCAGTGATGTAAATCCATCACCAATCAGGATAAACAATGTCCAGGAGACCCATCCATGATGATTCTCACTGACACTCTCACCACACTTGATACTTCAGCAGCCAGCAGCTGAATGTAAACAAAGGGGCCAGGAAGCTGGCTGATTTCATTGACCAAATATATTTATGACCATATTTGGTCAATGGCATTACCCACAATACCCATTTTTCTTTTTGACATTCAGCAATAAGCTGGGAAAATGTCATATGTAGTGAAAATTTCAACGCAGCACAGCAGTCTGTGTTGCTAGCTGCAGCTCTGTCCTTGAGCTGTGAGGTAATAAATCTGGCCAGATTGTTTAGCAGCCTGTGTTGCTGTCTGGAGTCTTGTGGAGTAACATATCTGATACATGCCCCAAGCCTGAATTGGTCTGTGTCTCAGGAGGTGTCCTATTTGAACATCATCAGCCTGTGCCTTAGTGCTTTTAATAGTGTTTCCTGGCTGAGCAAGTGCACTCCTGTTTTTCTGACTCTGGACTGATCCTTGGCTACATTTACAGATTATTTTCTCATCTGCTGCCAGCCTTAACCCTTGGTTATTTTTCCTGCATTCTTCTTTATACAACTTCATCTCTCACCATCCACTGCCCTACGCCACACTTTCCCTGTTGGCCTATAGTGATGTATTTCAAGTCCTGGGGGCATCTGAGTACCAGTAGGTACACTGGCCTTAAGGGAAAGGTGGCTGCTAGGGGTGAAATACATCATCACTACAGTTGTAATCAAAATTATATAACCCCCATTACTGCAAATCACTTGCTTACAAGCACTACAAAGCAAATGTCTTTTTGTTCTTTCTAAATGTCACTTTTGCTAGAGTACATGTACACATCCCCTGCAGGTTTAATGCATCCCCCAAGCATGTTTTTTAAAGGAATTGTGCATTTTTTCTGTCTCAATATTTTTATTGAAATTTTGTAAGTAGCAAACATAAAGATATTGGTTCGCAGTGCATCATCACGTTGGATCTTCATTACCATCATGAAATCACAGGTAATGGGACTATGTATTATAGGTATGCACACTCAAGGAGCAGGGAGACCACACAGTCGTAGGTGCTGATCACAATAAGGCAACAATATTGCAGTTGCATAGACGGTAGGTCCGTGCTCCCTGGCAGTGAGCCAATTGTCAACCATAAACAGATGGTGGGGTAAAGGCCCCAAAGAACAGATAGAAGGAAAGAAGGGGTAAAAGGGTGTTAGGGGGGTAGTAGTACCCGGTTACCCATACTACTAGGTATTGGGGGGGGGGTCCCATAATTGGAATTGTGCATTTTTTATGTCATTCTTCAAGCCTTATTTGAAAAAAAAACTGCTCCCAGCTTAATGGTATCTTTTTTTACCACAGTGAAAATTGACCAGCAGCAGTAAGGTTTTAAATAATAGATTTAACCAGTGTATGCATTACTTTTTTTTTCACTATAGGGATAGGAAGGTGCGGTGATTGTAAGTAATATATTGTGAGTTGGTTTAGGTGCACATAGCTCTTGCCCTTTTATTTATTTTTCTGTTAAATGATGCAACTGCATACTGTAAGCAAAAGCCAGCTCTACTAGCAGATGGCCAGTAGCAAGTGAATTCTGTGATTTGAGCAGCCCAAACTTAAAATGGCCCTATCAACATAAAATTAGGATCACAAAAAACAAACAAACAATAAAACCCAATATAAAAAAAGACATTTAACAAAAACAGGCTCTATCAACATACAAAAAAAATGTATATATTCCCAAAATAAATGAAAACCCCCTAATCTAATAGCACCAAACTCAAACCTAATCCCATATCTTTATCAGGAAGATGAGCAAAATTATGATATCATACAAAAATGTATAACACAATTATTATAAGTTCTTAAGTAAATTAAATTACATTATAAAGATGGTATAATCCTGCAGAAGGAAAACAAGCTACCTGATCTCTGGCAGACATTGCTATATACAACAATATCAGGATAACTCCATAAGATTAGTCAAATCTAAACATTATCTACACAAATAGTGTGATTAAAATATGATTATTCTAATGTATACATAAAATGAGGTTTAATTTCTACAAGCACACATTCCCTATTGCTGGCTTACTCACTACCATACTAGTCAGCAAAATGACTCTTAGCTTGATTGTTTTCTGTAATTTATATTTAGCATGAATACATTATGAATATAGTATCTATTGTGAGGGTGCTAGCTTGGCAGCAGGTGTGTTTGACTCCCTGCAGGAGTTCACTACACAGAAAATAGACACAGCAAGCAAAAAACAAGCAAAAAACAAGCAAAACAGAAAAACATGAAATAAACCCTTGCTTCTTGGCAACTTACTACACATACACATTTTCCTTATCAACTAGGTGCAACTTTGTGCTGCCCCTAGCACCTAACTCCCTGCTCACCAAACTGCCACACAGGCTGTGTCTCATTACATGAGTTGGGTTTTTCATCATACAGGCAGGGTCAAAGTTCCAAGGTGGAGAAAATATCTGAGCAGCCTGGGAGTTCTTACCTCTATCATTACCTCTATCATCCCAGCACTCCCAGCAACCCCTCTAGTGGAAGAAATCTGTGTTTAACCTGAACCTGGGACACACATATTTGGGCCCCACAATTGTAAATCATCTGCTGTGACAACGGTTCATGGGCCAAATGTTCTTTTACAATCGACATTACCTGTGCAATTCTATCTTTCATCTCTGCAATGTGCTCAATCACACTACGGTGGGGAGAACTCTCACTTTCCCAGGTTTCTTTGGCAATATCCAGTACCCCCTTGGATGTCTACCATACAATAAATCAGAGGGAGAAAACCCTATAGAAGATTGTGGAACCTCTCAGATGGGAAACATCAAATAGGGTGTTAGACAATCAAAGTTATTTCCTTGTTCACCACCTTGCTTAACATTTGTTTTAAGATTTTGTTCAACCAACCCATTTGTTTGGGGATGATACACTGATTTACGTAATTGTGTCACTTTAAATATGTCCCTCTTGCCAGCAGCGGTAACAAATTATCTTTTTAACTGCCTCTTGCAGCCTTGACCTCCCAGGCTGCTCTCGACAGACATTAGGAAAAGTTATCCCCCTCTCACTCCTTTAACTCTCACCCCTTGATATAATCTTACCCACAGCAGGGTGGAAAGTCTGTGAGTATCTGGGAGAGGAGGTTAGGTTCTTCATGGCTAGGTACCTCTCAACCAGATCCACAAGCTTGTCTGCTCTTTCCGTGTCTCCATGGTTCACCCACTTTTGGATGGTAGTAGGAAGGGATCTCAGGAACCGATCCATGACTATGTATACATTTTCTATACTACTTTCATGGCAGAGTAAAATATGTAAGTTTGCCATAGCCCATAAATGAACTGTTTCTATGGCATATGCACTGTACCATTATTTCAAATGTTCATGAGTATTATCGAATTGTAAATTGGATTTTTTTCCACTGCTAGTGTCCCTTATCGCTTACCTCTCAAAGCATTGTTGCTGTTAAGTTCCAATGAGTCTGCTTGTTACTGGCTTGATATTATTTCACTCCTTTTCGAATATTGAAAGAAATTCATTTTTTTTAAAACAAGTAGATTAGCATGTTCATCATTTAAAAGAGTCTGCATTCTTAATTTGTTCTTCAAATTTAGTTTTCTTTGTGGTTTATGCTGAATGTGATCAACCAAGGCTCTAAAAAGAAAAGAACTTTCTGTAAACTTATTTTTTTTACTAAATTATCTCTTATACTACTTTAAAATGCACATAAAAAGCTAAAACTGAGAATTTCATTGCATAGCATTGTTTCCTTTGAAACAACAATAAAACAATTATAATTGTAAACAACAGAATGCTGCAAGGTAGAGGCCTGTTTTACCAGCTGGCTTTTAGCATACTTTATGTGCTTGCACTGCTAGTTTTGTTTGCCATTTTTTTTAAATTATAGGTGGCCATTGAAACAGATGGGCAAGAAATGGGCAACATCCTGATGCTAACAAACACTACAAAAGTAAAACGGAAAGTAGGACAAAGTGCTGATTTCTACAGTGACTAGAAGTCACGGATGAAGCAGTGGTGAGAGCTGTGTGGGACTACAGAGAGTTACACTCCGGCAATATAGCAGCAATGAGTGACATGGGCACCAGGAAAAGTAGGTATGCCCCCTATTCCTTACAGGTATTTGCTTGGATTGACAATGTATCTTTAAAGTGACATTAAACCCTCAGATTTTTTAACATAAAACAATACTGTAATGTGTGCCTTACTGTAATCCATGCTTGTTTCCCTTCTCTTTGCTGCTCTTCCTTTTAAATCTGTATCTGTTCTCATGCTGGGCAGAACTTCTGTTTTGCAGCAGACTGCCTTGTCTCAGGAATGGATACATGGTGTCTGTGTGTAGGTTTGCAACCTGAGCCAGCACTACAGGAAGAGGCACTCAGCTGCAAAGGGAAGTTCTCCCCGAGCATGAGAAGACATGAGGATTTAAAAGGAAGAGCAGCAAAGAGAAGGGCAACTACCATTGATTATAGTAAGGCACACATTGCAGTATTGGTTTGTGTTAAAAAAATCTGAGGGTTTAATGTCACTTGAAGGTACCCATAGACATAAGATGATAATCAGAAGATTAAATGATCAATGGCGATCTTTCATCTGGATGATCACAAATATGAGTGCACATAACACATATGCATACTCCTGGCTCCATCCTTATATTGGAGAAACAACAGTGATTGACCTGAAGAGCCAACATGATTCTCCCATAGATATATGATTCATTTCAATGTAAAGTGTATGTCAAGCCTAAATATTTTTCTTAGTTTTGGAAAGAATGTGAAAGGATTAAAACTCCTGTCTGATTTTTATACTGCTATATGGGGCTCATGCAATTTTAAATGCAATTTGTGGAGATTTTGTTTTATATATTTTTGCCAATTTTTGTAGTATCTTGGACGCAGTGCACCTGTTATTACAGATGAAGTGCGCCCGGAAGGTAATTGAAGTATAAAGTAATTAACTGTGTTATATAAGTTCCGGTGGGAGACAGAAGCAAATTACCCTTTTGAAAAAGTCCAGAAACGACGAAACACGTCAGGGGCATTTATTGCTACTTCTCTGACATACTCTCTGACATACCGGAAGACCCGTAAGGCTGAGTGTCCTCAAAACTCAAATGCTTTTATATTCTTCACTCTTGTAAGTGTGAACAATTTTTTGTTTCTAATAAATGTTTTTATTGCTGCACTTAGGAGTGTTTCTCTTGTTTTCCCTTTATCAAACTGCCCGGTCCTGTTTCCAACCACACCCGGTGGGTTGTCAGCGCCGCCGTTGAGGTGAACGACGGGTTAACCGGAGGGGAAAGAAAAAAGAGCTGCTCCATCTGCTCTGTTACAGAGTGAAAGAACATATATTTTATTCCTACCTTTTGATGACTTCTGAAAAGATCCGTTCGTAATTAATCCAGCCACATACCCTTACTTGACTCTTATAAGGACAGATAAGTGGACTACCTATATTCACTTCTTCTTTATTAATATGAGAAGAGTAAATTAACGCCTGATTATGTGATGTTGATGAAAGATTGAATCACTAGGAAGGTTGAAGTGAAGCATTAACAGCAGTGATCTTGCTGGCTTCGTTCTACTCTGGAAAAGTACTTTTTATGCAAATACATTAAGTTTAACTTGTTGGCTACATTGAATATTTGTTGCAGTTAACCGATGTGATGCTACATTGAATATTTGTTGCAATTAATCCACGTGATGGTAAACAGAATAGCTACTATACCACATAAATTGAAGGTTTAATTTTCCAAGTCCCTTCTGAGAGACTCTCACCCAATCAGAATAATTATTGGTGGTTATTATTCACGAAATTAAGTTTGCACCTCACAGACTATTAGGCTATTACAAATATGGATCTTTAATGTGATCACTCTATAACCCATTAGTATAGGGTTATCACTTATTTGTGCAATATCTTTTGGAGTTTAAATTGCTTAATTATATTGTTTTTGGTTTATACACTGACAATGACTAACACCAGTCACTGTTAGTTACACCTTTATTATATTCATAATATCACACCCACCATTTTGACATCTTAAACACAGTAGTGGATTTACTAACGCAAGAGTTTGTGTGGTTCACTAGATCACGTCATGAAGGTAGATAGATAATCATTAATTCCACAACAATGGTTTAAGGCTGTTTATTATTCACAATTTAATATCACCATGGTTATAATACTTAGAATAATATAATTATTACACAGTTTAATGACATACACAAGGAGGTTTAATATCAAAAAAATCAGTCAACACCAAGCGCAACATACTAGCTATATCAAGACTTGTATTTCTGTCTATGTAACTTTTGTAGATTTTCCCTATGTAACTTTTGTAGATTTATATAAAAATGGTATAACATCTGTTTCATACCATTTTTTGGGGACAGATAGAGCCTTCTTTTGGTGCTATTTAATCACCACTGGGGTTTATATTTTTTACTATATTAAGGAAAAATTACATTATGTTATGTTAGGTTAAGACCATAGGCGATGCTTTAAAAGTCCCAATGGTCAGCGCTGCCATGGATATGGCCAGGAAAACTGAAAATTTAACCATACTTACCGTAATTTTCTTTTCCTGGTTATACTCCATGGCAGCGCTGAGCTCCCGCCCTAGGGAGTTGGTGGCTTGTTACTAGACTGGGGAAGCCGGCTGGAGGAGGGGCTTTTATGGAGAGGGTTAGGTCATGTTTAACCCTTTTGGTTCCTGTCATCTAGGGGTAATTGGAGCTAACACCCAATGGTCAGCGCTGCCATGGAGTATAACCAGGAAAAGAAAATTACGGTAAGTATGGTTAAATTTTCAGTTTTCCCGCTCATCAGTTTAGTGTTATCAGTTAATAATGGCCCTAGAATTATTGCCCTTGCTCTGACGTTCGTGGTGATATGAAACATGTGCAGCATGATGGGTGCAAATGCCGTTTTCGCACATATGTGCACCCAATGCATGTTTGCGCATGTGTATGTGGGGCTGGGGACTTTTAAAATTCTTATTTATGTATGACTTTAATTTTCTTTACAACTTTTTTTCACTTGACTTTATTGTTATCACATAGGGGGCTTCTTAGCAAAGAGGATGTTACAGGTCTTCTTTAGGACCCCTAATGTCAGCTAGGTATCCCCAAAGAAGCTGATGAAGCAGAGATCTGATATATATATATCACAATTCCAGGGATGTGAGCCCACAAACAAGCAGGTTGAGGGGGACCCAGGGCACGGGGCCTAAGGGCCAAATGGTCTAATGGTTTACCCTGTTCGCTTGTGGAGAGTACCCTTACACACTAGAGACTGAGTAAATAGCTGCGTTCCAGTCAGAGCAAGCAAGGCAAGATGGCAGCAAAGAAAATGGAAATCTGAAGATCAAGCCAAAGGTCAGGGCTAGCAGAAGTCAGAGGCAATTGGAAAAACAAAGGTGAGTCAGTACACAATAGATCAATCCAAAAATTAGGTTAGAAAAAAAGGCACAAATAGTAGCTTGGGGACAACAAGATTGTTACTTAAGCAGGGCAGGCAGGTCTGGGCAGGATTTAAATATTGAGAGAGATAGGAGGCTGGGCAGGAAGCAGGATATATTAAGCAATAGGTGATGGGGAGACACACATAGTG
The DNA here is from genome assembly GCF_000935625.1 of Nanorana parkeri. Classification (NCBI taxonomy): domain Eukaryota; kingdom Metazoa; phylum Chordata; class Amphibia; order Anura; family Dicroglossidae; genus Nanorana; species Nanorana parkeri. The sequence continues at coordinate 49,184 of NW_017309076.1, read as the reverse complement.
TAAGCTCAGTGCAGCAAGAGCAGAGCACATGCTTGTAGAACCACCAGTGCCAACAGACCTACAGCAGCAAAAATGTAAAAATGATAAAAGCTTGTTGAAGCACAGGTAACAGATCAGCTCTGCAGCTGATCTGTGACAGAACCAACCCCTCCCCCCCTTCTTTAATTACAAAGATATGGACTAACTGGATATTTTCACTTAGTTTAATTAATGTTTAATTTAATGAAAATACCCAATCATGTACAGGATTTCTGTTTGCATATGATTGGATGATTTAAGTCAATAAAGCTTCACCTTTTTTATTAAGCAAATAGAAAATTCCCTTGCAAGGTGCAAGTTCACTTTGCTAAGTGACTATCCGATAATTCTTTAGTAAATAAACCCCACTGTCTAAGAGATGACACAGTAATGTAAAATGCTGCATATAGAATTCTTAGTTGTGTTCAAATATTTGATACAGGTCAGCTCCCTGGTGCAGCCTCTTACTTTTTTATTTTCTACAATGTTACAGTGTTGTAGGAAGAGAGACTGAGAAAATATTTTTTCCTGTCTGCAAAAGACTGATGACATCATCTCATTATAGACAGAGTCACTTAACTGGAGCTTAAGGACTTATTTTCAATGATAAAATATAGAGCACAACAAATGCACAGTTACTGGATAGTGTGACATATTTTCTATTAAACTTGGAAAGTTTCTGAAAGATCCACGTTAACTGTGCATTAACACTTTTTTTTTTCTCAAACAATCCATTATGTTTGTAAATAACTGAAAACACTTGCACCTGCATTATAATTTTTTTATTTATTGCTAACATTCTAAACTGTTATGATGAATTTAATTTGACAAGCAGAAGCACCCACTGAACCCATCAAAAATATCCCCAGGGGTTCACATAGCACTTGCTGAGAAACTATGCTGTACAATATTGTCACAATCCATTCCCCCTAAGCTTTAGGGACCTTAATTACATCATACAGATAGTTCTCAAAAACATAATATTGCAGAGCCTATATTCTCTTGTGCTCAGTTGTAATAGACAAGTAGATGCTGGGGCAGAACATATCCATACATAAAATATACAAATGTTACTATCAGTCAGTGTAAACTCAGGAAATGTGTTCTGCTATAGAAAATTCACAATATTACACTGTCTCTGTGTCTGCTTATCCTTGCTGATGGCAGCCACGTTGTTTTTAAACCAAATCTATCTCAATGTAACAAAACAATGGATACATCCACCGTTCAAAATTAGGCTGGTGGTATGTAACACTGGTATTTAATTAAAATTAAAAATTTTATATATTTATTGCATCCTTAGTTCAGTAGGTATAATCAGACCAGGACACAATTGGGCCCCACACAAGTCACATCTTGCCCGGTGATATCCTCAAAGGAGTTAGAAAGCATTCCAAAGTATAGACTGATTTCAAATAAAAAAAAACGCATTTAGGAAACAAGATGGCATTTGTAATCTAATAATTTTTTCACTACAATATGCAGTCATTGCATGGTTTCTGAGTCATTATAAAGAAAACTCATAAAAACACAAATATCACAAAAGAGTGGCCAGAAATACAAATTACATACAGGGTTATTCACAAAAGGGTGAAGAGTTTGGAGAATGCAGGTGAAGTGAAGAATCTAGGACAAAATAGCTGATTTGGAAAAATTATCCAATTCAGCTCACTTTACAGTCCAGCTATGTTGTCCTAGAATATTCACTTCTCCTGCCTTCTCCAAACTCTTCACCCTTTTGTGAATAACCCTGATGGTTTCATTGGCAGTTGGGTTGAAATATGACAACAGAATGTTCATAAAACTCTCCTCCTCACAACTTTGCAATTTTGCATCAAGCCTTACTCTAAACAACTTTATTTTTAAAATATTTTTTTTGTGATTCTGTTCCAAAGTTTTTTATCTGGAAATTCTGCCAGTAACAAAACATCTTGTTTTAGGCTAACAAAGCACGCCACTGCCTCACAATGAGAAGCAGTACTGTCAGCCTGTTGTGCAAGCTCCTTCATTTGACTGTAAATATGTCTCCCAAACCTGCAGGATGCATGCACAGATTAGAAAGGCAGCCCAAAGACCAACAGGCTGGTATGGCAGGCTGACAACACTGCTGTTTATAGCAAGACAATTACTTATTGTTGTTCCTTAACAGGAAGTGCTCTTACTGGAAGAATGTCCAGGTAAAAAAAACTTTGCAAAAGATTCACAAAAATGTATTTGTTTAAAAAATGTATACAACATTTTTGGTGAAGTTCTATGATTTGAGAACTTCAGGAATGCAAGGGATTTGCAGCAAACACATAGTAGCAGCAAATTTAACCCTCATACCTTTTCTGGACCTTCAATTACATTAAATAAATAAATAAATGTACAAGAGAGAATAATAGAAGAATTTCAGAAAGGACTCTGTATGCTGCTTAAAGTAGAATTAAAGTCCCCTCTTCTTTTGCATATATCTACTGCTAGCAAGCAGTAGATATTTGCAAGAACATTTTTTTTAAAATTAAAAAGTTACCAAAATGGTAAAAACTTACCATTGTCTCTGTCGCTCGATCCCAGCTTTAGATCTGAAGCTTCTCGAGCAGCCGCGCAGGAGGATGAGAGCAGGCACATGTGCATTAGAGATCATCAGCGGGTAGAGGAGAGACACAGTGGAGGTAAATGCAGGCAGCCAGGAGCGTGCACGTTGCGCAGACACCGTGGGACACGAGGAGTTTGCACCGGATCAGAGAATGGCACCAGTGCTGGAAGGATTGCTGATTACAAGTGGAAGGAAGAAGATGATTTGATCAAGAGGCATCACTTAAAGCAGCATTGGGGGGATTTGTGACTTTAATGTGACTTTAGATTGTCTGCAAGCCCCAGGGAGATACACCTAGAACCAATACACTAAACACAAAAAAAATTACCCACAATACATGCACATGGCAAAAATGTTTATATAATTTAAAAAGAATTACCAAGCCATATAACACCTTTATGTGGAGAATAGGTTTGCTCTTCCTCTGAGGTCTGAATGGAAGCATACCCCCCACAATTTGTTTAATCAAACTTGAGCTTTAAATATACATTAAATAAATGTTCCTGTAAATTAACAAATAGTATATTTTAAACCTTTTTCCATACCAATATTGACATCAATACAGTTTAAATCAGGGTAGCTTATGTCCCCCATTATTTCCATTACTGTTCCAGACTAATGATCCTTTTTAATTTGTGGAAGAAATAATGTTTTAGCTCCTCTATAACATCACCAAACCTGTAGCGTACTCTAATAATGTATCATTTTGTACACCCACAGATAATTAGGCTCATAATGTGCAAGCACCATCACAGTCTCCATTATTATCTTTGCACTAGATAATGTTTTCTAATATAGTCATATTAATTTTCTGTTAATGAGTGGCACAGTTTCCATCCTAAGCTTCACCTGTGAACAGTGCATGTCTTTGCATTATACAGTATAAATATCGCTATTGATTTGGGTGGAGGTCTTCCGCTCAGTACTACAAATGGTGTATATCAGTGGAAACATCCATCCTAATTTCACAGGGGCTACTGTCTCACTGGAACAAGAAAAGCACTAAAATGTTCTAGATCATTCAGGTAACAACTAACAGTGGATACAAATGTGATTAAGATATGTTGCTAATAATCTACATGATTTAATCATTACATTTGTATAAAAAAGCAAAGTAGAGTAAAGTTACATTCCTTTTTTTCACAGCCCAATATCCTATTCAAGGGTTTGGTATATTTTGCAGGTAAATAAGTAAATGCTAATTCCACTGCTAAATTGAATCATAATTCTGACTGAAAGGCTCTAGGATGCCTTTACACATTGTTGCTGTGTGTATAGAGACATAACTACACAACAATGCTGAGTAAATAAAGTTAAAAATAAACAAACAAAAAATGTCACAAAACATCAAACAACATCTTTTACAATCAATGTAATACCATACAATGGTAAAATAATAGCATATTTGTGGGCAGAATAATAACTTAACTCTATACAACATAATTAGAAAATAATAAGAAATGTTTAATATAATATAAGAATAACATATTTTTGTTTTATTTTACCAGGTGTCTGTGTTTTAAAATAGATGTAATAGTTATATTTTTTTTATCATTTACACACTGTCATCATGTACATTTTAAGGTTCTTCTTAAGATAATCCACTCATACATTTATTAAGAAGCTCTCTGTGCAGGTAGGTAGAATGGTTTCTCTACAACTTATTTCAAACAGATAATGATCAGAAGATTATTTTTCTTATTTTAATGTTATTTTCACAGTTATGTTCATTGGTAATAATTACAGTCCAGAGAATTAACCTTACTTCTTCGAAATTTGCATACAGCAAACCAGAATTTTTAAACATCTTAGACATACTTTACATAAATGTTATCTGAGATAAAGGTGGAAAGAAATGTACCTGACCATATGCAAATTAGATTAACTACAATTTCTTCATAAAGAAGTCAGTATATAAATACTTATAAAAACAGCCTTATTTTAACTATATTTAAATAATTTGCAGGCTGTCTAACTTAGGTGTCAGTTCAAGATTGGAATCCTAAATAAGTTTACAGTTAGTCAACATGCATATTGTTTATAGAACACATAAAGCATCAAAAAATATGTTGATATTATTTTTGAATAGACTTTTCTATTACGTTCCATGTGCTAAGTATAAAGTCCGGACATTGGTCTGGGTGATAGTAAATTTTCAGTAAGCTTAATATTACTTCATAAAATGCCAGTGATAGCATACTTAACAATGTTCCAAATCACTGCAAACTATTGAGGCACAATTAATGACAAATGCTCTTTGAACTTCATCAAATGCAGATAAGCTTCTTAACCACCCATTTTGGTGAGCAGATGGCAAATGTAGAGAAGAGCCAAAGCTGACAAAGGTATACAACATTTTTAACATTTAGGGATTCTTACAACATTTAAAATACATACACATTTTGCTGTATTCCATTTAAAAACTAATCACTGATTTCATTACGGGGGTTATTCACAAAGGAGCCGAAGGATCCAGCCATAGCTTCAGCTGATCCTTTCGCTCTATTCGGCCAGCGGAGCCCTTCTGTTTAGTCGAACCAAATGGCTGTATGGGCTAATCACTATAGCAAGTACAGCGGCCAAGCGGCTCAGCCAAGCCAAAGGCGTATGCTTTGGTTCGACTGAGCCGAAGTGACACCCGAAGTCGGACGAATGGCAAATGACAGCTGGGTTGAGCCAGCCATGATCTCACGGCTGACTCCGCCCAGTTGTAATGACAGATCAGTGTCCCCAAATGACCTGGGGATGCTGATCTGTCATTAAACAATAACAACTGGGTGTAGCACGGCCGGCTCCACCCAGTTGTTATTCATTGACCGACACCTGCTAGAAGACTCTAGCAAGTGCTGGCCAATAGGAAGCAGTTGGGCAGTCACTGCTAGCTCCGCCCTATTGTGGGTTTTTTTTAAACTATTTTTTTCTTTTTTAGAAAATCTTTTTATGAATTTTTTTAAATGTAATATTTATTTAGATTTAAAAAAATATTTTTTCAACTTTTTTTCCCAACTTTTTTCACTATTTGCTATTCAGCTTGGTACCACAGAGGTACCGAGCAGAATTGCCGAGCCGAATGCTGCTCTGCGGCATTTGGCTTTTCACTCACTGCCGTTTGGTCCTTATGTGAATAGGGGCGAATGGCAGCGAGTGAGCTGCCGGAGCTTTGGCTCAGCTGATCCAGATGTTATATCAGCTGAATCGAAGTCCTTCTGCACTTCACCTCAGCCAAACATGCAGAGCATGTTCAGCTGACTGAAGTGCAGCCAAAGGCAGCCGATTTACGGCTGATTTCAGCCAATATATGAATGTTGTACAGCTCACTTCACTTTGGCTGGGTTATTCACTCGGGTGCCTTCGGCAGCTTTGTGAATAACCCCCTAGACATTTATTTTCTCTGCAATGGAAAAAAATATTGTAAGTACTTCTAATTGATTACATTATACTGTATTTTTGGATTTGTAAATGTCTCACTAAAAAGGTGTGGATAGGAAAAAGAGAAACTTAATGAAAAATTAACAGTTTACAGTCTTTTTATTTTGCTTTGGCCAGTTACTATTTCCTCAGATGCACATGGTTAATGGTAAAAATGAGAGGTTTTGGTTTTACATACACTTTAAGGATTTATAAATCATTTTCAATAAATCATTCTTTTCAATCTGTATATCAATGGCAAAAAATTATGTTTGTATATAAAATGTACCCCTTAGGATTACACAGGATTAGGGATCTATCACCATGCCATGTAATTAATGCTAATTATTTTAGGGATGTATTAGGGAACCACAGACCACCAATGTAAAAGGGACTTTTATAAGGGATGATTATGCCATAACTGACCACCTCTGCGAAGGGGTAATTTATTAGAAGGCTATACAAAACCAAAAATGGCCACCAATATAACAAGATTATGGGTGCAGTACAGGCTTCTAGTTACTAACACACAGTGAGGGGTATTGCACAAAGACATCACTGTGAGGGGTGATGCTCTTGTTGGGTACTATCAAAATTATGATGGGGGTCCCATGATTTGTTATTATGCCTCTGCATAACATAAGAATGTAATTAACCTTTTATTAGAGCGGTGTGTTGGCACAATGATTATCAAATCCTAGTGCTTTTTGAAAAGATGGTTTTCCCACAGTTGACTTTTAGCCCAGAATTGCTGCCTTTTTTTAGTATGACCTTTTTTTGCAAACTCCTGTGCAAGTTTGGGCTTGCTTATTTCTTTCAAAATGATCTACTTTCTTAGCTTCTCTGAAAAGGTGTCATTTTTGTTGTTTTGGTTCTGGTTTGCTTTTTACTTACTACAAATCATTTTGGGAATTTATTCAAGAAGGTGTCAGTTCCTTTCATTGTGAAATGGAGTCCTAGCTTGCTGCATTTTATTATTACACACTTTGTTAACTTCCCTGAAAAGGCATACATTATTTTCTTTGTGCACTAAAGTCCTAATTTTCTGGTGTCTCTTAGTTATACCCTCTAAGAATTCTACTAAAATTCTACTAAAAAATGATCAGTTACTTCCTCAGTGCACTTGAGTCCTAATATGCTGCTATGTCTTAGTATGATTGACTTAGTTACCTCATCTTAAAGAAGAACTAAACTTTCCCATCCTTTATAGATCAGATGGCACCATTACTTTCTATTTGTATCTGCAGTTACCATGGTGCTGAAACATGTAGACAGCTATAACACCATTCGGGGGGTTCAAAGTTCAGTTGAGAGCTGCCATAAGCACACTAGCAATTGTGACATTTATTACAAGAGGCATGTCTTTAATGTAGCTTTTTAGGAAAAAGTTAAATCAGTAGGTGTAGCCCCATTTTTAAAGGTGTTTGGTTTGTTGCTCTTGTGTGGTATGATCCGCTTTGGGATCATTGTCATTCATGCCATGTAGAACGTACTCATTAACTGCTATTATTTTTTGGATAAGGAAAGCACCCTTTTTTAATGTCCACCACTTCTGTGAATGTCTTACCTCACTTCCCCAACACACACATACACCACCACCACCCCTTAGCAGAACATATTTTATCCTATATTTTTAAAACATACTGTATGTGTAAACATTAGGTAAAGATGCAATATATAAGGAGCTAAACAGGGGAAGTGTTGTAATAAAACAGCTTGTAAACCCACATTTTTATAAAATTCTCAACTCACATTTATGTTTATATTGGCAGCTAATCCGGTTAAATATCTAATGCAGCTGATTTTCAAATATTCACATAAATCCATTTGCAGTCATCGAGAGATCAATGAACTTCAGGTCATGTCAGGATATTACACAGCAAGCATAACAGCTTGTCTGTCTATGATCTAAAAGAATTACAGAATTCATTAAAATACCCCTAACCACTTTGCAGGTCTTAGCAGCAACTACAGGAAGCATTTTGAAAAGGTTATCCTTAATAAAGAAAGGTCTACCAATTAATAAATATAATATTTCACATACTTTGGCATCAATTCCCTTAATTGTTTAAATCAGTGGTGACTGTCACTGTATGGTAATACCACTATATCACCTCGAGAAGACCACATCAATAGCATTCGTAATACAATTTAAATAAAAAAATAAGCAGCAGACATTAAAAAAAAACAGAAATACATGCATTGTATTGTGTACAGATAAGAGTGTGTTTTTCAATATAACAGCATAAAGATGGTATTTATGTTATCACTACAATCTGTAATAGTTTCTCTCTTGTGGACAACATGCTTAGAACAAACAGTATAACAAGAACAAGAAAACATGAAATAAATCATACTAGAAGGACTGGTAATGTTACAGTGCTATAAAATGTTGCAAAAATTGCTAGCCTCTAAGATTCTGGGCAGTAATACATTTTCCAAATATTCTGGGCAACTATATTTTCTGTCAACCATTTTATAGCTGTACACATATAATACCTTCCCTTGTCCCCCCTCCCTCAATTAATATGCAAGTAAAATTTTGTATCAAATAATGGTTGCAGGCACATCTAAAGGGATGTCAAAGATTTGTTCTTTCACATAAAGCTTTGGAACAAAATTATTGATGGCATAGAAAGGAAAACGCTGTGAAAGGGGACCGACAATGGTAGGGATCAGGGGGGAGGTGATTGAAGTATAATAGAGGTCATCTAGACAGGAAATGAAGGGGTGCTCAAGATAACTGCTGCAATTTCAAATAGCTATATTGCGGAGATGCAAGTTTACAGGTAATTGAGAGTATTTAGTTAGGTAGGCTGGGGCTCAGCTTTAAATTAGGAGGCAAACTGGAATGAATACAACCTTGTTCTGCTGAGAAATGTCCATAGGTAAATCTGCCATACCAGTAAGACTTTTTCAGGAAAATACAATAATTTCCTTAATTAGACAAGTGATAGTTTCTCATACATTGAATTAACAATGAAAATCTCTCTTAACAAATCCAAAATGAATGGTATTAAGTTAGCTAATTAAACAAATTTTTTTACTTTGAGCTCTCAAATAACACCTTTGAGGGATCAAACATCTTGTGACAAGCACCAGAGCTTTTATTAAGGATTTCTTTATTTGTTATAGTAAGGAGAAACAAAATTAATCTATTTTCTTTTTCTTTTATTGAAGAAAATATGAAAGGAAGCTAAACCCTGAAGAAGCCAATTTAATGTTGAAATGTGTTGGGTGGGTCTTGTAGTGGGTTGAAATAATATTTTGCACATCGGTGGCTTTCTTTCTTTTTATTTGCAATTAGCCTTGGATGACCCCCTTCCCCAGCTGAACTGGTGTGGCACTTTCAACTGTGGCACTGTTGGAGGTTTGAGGGAGAGATTTGGAGCAGTAGATGAACTGAAGAACATAAATGGAGAGATCCAATGCCAGGAGCAAAGCTTTTACAGCAATTTGGGAGTGTTTAAGGATTAAGTTGGTGTTTGGCTGGGGAACATGGTTCGCTCATGCTTTTTAGACCTTGATGTCATGGGATCTAAAATCTGCTTACTGAAACATTGAGCAGTGGAGACAGGGGTGGTGTACGGAGCACTGTTTGCATAAGAAGGCACAGGAAGCACTTCTTTTTATGTAAATGAGAGTATGGGACTAATGTAGACTTTAGGAAATGTGCTTCTTAGTTTTATATCCTTGTTAGTTTAACTGTGTAAAATTTTTGTCTATTGATTTTTTTCCCACATGCATGTTAAAATAGTTAGGGGCCCCAGGGACCCCTAATACTAGTTAACCAAGGAGGGGCAACCACCTTCTCCCATGGGGGAAAGTAGGTAGTACATAAAACACAATCAAACTGTAAGAACTTACCTCAGCAATCTCAGACCTCTCATGGTCATATCCTTAGCTGCGTGATCTGTCAGCCGCAGAGAGCAGTCAGTGTGTCTCCTATGCTCTCTGGCTCTAGTAGCTGTTGCTCAGTACCTAGCCACCTGTGTAGACTTTCTAGATCCTGTGATATGCTGAACATGTGTGAGCACACTGAACTGCCTCTTAAAGAGACAGCGTGCATTTCTCCAAGCAAGTCTCTGCAGTGGTCTGCCTCCAGCCGTGACATCAGCAGAGCCCCAACAGGTATAAATTGAATTCAATCGAATCAGTCTGTGCTTGGTTATTGCAGAGCTTTGTCATTTGTAGTGCCTGGCATTATTATCCTGCTGCTTTCTTGCGTATTGACCTTTGGCTTCGTTAACTGACCCTGATCCTTCGCTGCTCGCCCTGACCTCTGTTCCGGTTACTGATTGAATTTGGATTATGATTTGGCTACTTGCGTAGATGTACTTTTTAGTACTTGCAAGTCTCACTGCATCTGGGCTCCTACTCAACTACACCTGATACAAACACAGCAAAAAAACTCAGTCCACTAGTGCAATCACTAAAACAGCCTTGTAGTTTAATAACTAGTGATGCAGAACCAGCAACCAGCAGCTCTATAAGGAAATTCCACTGCATTAAATATTCTGTAGGTGTTGTGAAAATTTTATTAGGATGTGTTTTTAGTATATTGTAATATTGTTATCATGTCTCTCAGTGTCACGTTTGCTGCGTTACGCTTGATTGGAACATGACCCGGATTAATCAGCACTGAGTGTAAACCATTGGAGTAGATATCTTCCTGTGGATGTGGAGACGTGGCCACTGTGCACAGAGGTCTCCGCTGGCGAATGATCCATGTGCTATGCGCTGGGCTGTTGGCCGGGGGAGATTGATGTGCGTGGCAGAACAGTGTTTTCTTAGCGAGTGTATGGACGCCAGCTAGGGCCACTGCACAATGTGCAGATTTATTGGCTTGCCGTGGATGTATTTGTTTTGAAAACATGGTATCATTTAAGATACATATCTGCCTTTATGAAAGGAATGTGCGTTTGTATTCTTTCTAGGATCGATGGGGGAGCCCTCTGCACACCTTGCAGCAGTCACGGCCAATAGATCAACGCACTGGAAATAATATGGCGTTGTCCCTGCAGATGAGCTCGCATTCATGAGAACAGAATAGTATCTTTATTGGGCAGTGAGCAATGCTGGATAAAGTTTGCTCCAGTGTTAATGGGAGATTGTGTGTGTGTGGGTCTGGAAAGATGGTGGCGGCCATAGGCAAGCATGCTGCTTTTGCACATGGTTTAATTATGTGCACACCACTTCTGCTCAGATACAAACATATACTCCCCTTTCTATTGTATACATGTGTTTCATTGTCTGACTCTGTGATGTCACTGTACATGGAGGAAGTGGTCGGGTGTCGGGCCTACGACTTCCTGTTTGTTATGCCTTTGTGGCTATATAAATAAATGGAGCAACTGGTGGTCAAGAGACTTGAACACAGATCTCCAGCAGAAGCAACACCATGGGGGTGATTTACTAACCTAAACACACGCACGCACTAAGTGCGTGTGATTTTTACACAGCAAAACGTATTTATCAACCAAAAGTCTCTAAAAGCATATTTCCACTAATGCCATATATGGAAAAATCATGCACAGGATGCATATATAATGCTGCTTCACAGTTTAGACAAAAATGGTTAGCTCATGCATTTACATTCCTGCATTCATCAATGCAAGCAACACAACGTAGAGCTAATTTACACAACATCACCTTGCAATTCATGCAGGGCTTTGCACAACACACCTGCTGGGTGTGTACACACTACAAAGGTGTCTAGATTCCACCAATAGATCATGCTGGGAGGGAACACACTACAGAGGTGTATACTTGTTCGTGGCATGTTTATAAGGTTAGTGAATCAACCCCCATGTCTTGATTCTACATGAGACTACAGAAGCAGTTCCAGTCCTTGTACCAAAGAGCTTAATACACGTGCTTTTAAGCGTGGCGGATTAATATGTGCAGGAAGCGTATATTAATTTCCAGAACATAGGGTGTACACCTTACACTGAATTTGCCAAGGTATGCAATATCTCACATATATCCAAAAATGTTTGGTATTTGCCTTCAAATAGTTGAACATGAGCCCCTCCTTATGGACACTCTCCTGGAGAAATCATCTCAAAGCACCCCTAAAAAGATCAAGAGAGCTGGTGTCAGCATAGAGGGGCTCTGCATGCTAGCTGCTCCCTTGCTATGGGCATGCCAGCCAGTATGACTTGGGTGTTAGGCTGGATAGTTTTGGGAGCCAGAGACATTTTTTTTAGTTTGTTTTACATTAAAAGGCCACAGTTAACCCTACTAGTACTGAAATTGTGTAGAAAGGCAGCTTCAGCACCATGAAGAGCTACTGCTGTAAGCAGGGCCGGCGCTAGCACAAGGCAACATTGGCACTTGCCTTACGGCACCAGGGAACAGGGCGGAAAATTGACAGTCGGCCACCTTAGCTGCAGGTAAGAGGAACAGCATGTGTGCAGGGAAAGGGACCCTCCACAGCCCATCATATATCCTGCACAGCCCACCTTAGAGTCTCTGTGCAAGGTCTATGGTGGGCTCTAGGTGGGTCTCTGGTGGGGATTGCAGGGTCTCAGGTGGGCAGTGCAAGATCTATAGTGGGATGTGCAGGGTCTATGGTGGTCTCAGCCTGACACCCTGCAGAGCCCACCAGAGATCCTTTACAGCCCATCTGAGACCACGGCTTCCATGCAACACCAAGGCCTCATTCACACTGCTTAACGTTGGCCCATACACATCCGTGCGGGTGCAGGTGTCCGTGCTCGGATGCAGATAGGATCCATCCTGTCTGCGTATTAGTATGAACATCCGCACCCGTGCAAATGTGCAGTTCAGTTGAGCGTACGGCCGCGTCCTCCCATAGAGAAGAACAGGCTGCTGCCTACAAATCACACGCAGCAGCCTGTCCTTAC
>NW_017309076.1:19678-36300 GCF_000935625.1 Nanorana parkeri | reverse complement strand
TGTGGTGCGGGCGTGCGTGCGGGGGGGGGGGGCGGCAAAATGCACCTTCGCCTGAGTATGCAAAAATCCTTGCACCGGCCCTGGCTGTAAGATTTCCCAGCAAGGTCCTGTATCATAGAAAGCACTACTGGAAGATTTACCTGCAGATTAAAACTATTCTGTACTTGAACTGTTCATGTGAGATTTATTTATCCTTTTGTAAAAAGGGTTTATGTGACTGGAATGTAACGCAAATACTATCAAATCTCACTTCAGTGAATGACAGTAAAGCGTGCACTGAGAATTTTGTATATCAGAACAACATAAACATGTTTGTGATTTCATTAAATCAATTGTTTATTACTTTAGTGACCCTACTGGAAATTAAATCTTTAGTCAAAAGTAAATCTTAAGACAAGAAACATAGCTATTTTTCTAAGTATTTTGTTTTTTTCTAATAGACTTTGATGTGAGCACCACCACACTCCATTTCATAAGCAATCTGGTGACTTATTCCCAAACACTTCTACTGCAGACTCCATGTTTCATACGGCATAGTTGATGTTGAAGTATCCCACCATCTCCAATCAGATTCAAATTTGCCAATTACATTTAAAAATAATTATATAATATAAGTAATACAGAAAGATCTTGTTTCTCTTTGTCCACCACTTCCATGTGCTATGATGGTTCTGACTTTAATGTGGAAAAGCCTTTAAAACAGTTTTTCTCAACAGTCTCACACATTTGTAGTGCTAAGGAAGAGAAGGAGCATGGCTGACCAGGTTTGTTAAATGATGTGCCTATTAGACTCTGCAATTATGAATGAACTACCCAATTGTCATAAAAAACAGTGGAGGTGCGACTGTGACAATTAAAGTTGCTAGTACATAGTTTAACTAAAAATCAATTTACAGGGCTTCAGTTGGACTTAAAGTATAAAAAATGCTGTTGGTCATACCTATTGCTGAAGCAATTTATGTAATCGTTTCACTCCAGGAAGGTCCTTTTGCTGAAAAAAAAAATATTTTAGATGAGATGAACACTTGCCAACATGAAAATGTCCATCATTATCAATGAAAAGAATGGCTCAGCTCCAAGATGTACATTTGTTTTACAATGAGGCCTTAAGCAGACTTTTACTTTGCTTCAGTATTTCATTAGATTGTTAAATAACTCCCCTGTATTATAGGTTATGTATTCTCTTTAACTGATTACTTTTTCGGGATGAAAATAACGAAAGAATCATATTTGAATAAACACTGATTTTTCAGACATTACTTCTTATCTCAACCTTAACTATCTATTTCATTTTGTAGATTTTTAGTACACATTCTTAAGCACATTTTGTGTGAAATTAAAAGAACTTGTCATTAGTAGGGATGAGTTTTAGGTTTGCAGGGTTTGCCATGATCTTTGGCTGTCCATACTTCACCTGACCAGTAAAATCATGGGCACATTCACCAAAGCATCAAAAAAGACCCCCATAATGCATTGCATGACATGTAAACTGTAGTCAGTTGGCATAGTAAGCCCAATAATCAGGGTTACCAAATATGCCAGCTCCCTCCCTATAAAGGTCAGCTTTCTGTAAGTGAGGGTTGGATATGGAGTAGACCCGGGCCAGTTGACAAGGTGATTTCAGGGAAAGTTAGTGACAGCTTTACATGCTTGGGGCATGGTTGGTAAACTTGTTGCTGACACAAGAATATCTGTCTTTTGTTGGCAGAACATCATCACATACTATTATGGACAGGTTTCCTGCACCAAATCACCAGATTGTGAAAAGCACCATATCACTACATCCACAAAATAGATTTGTTAATAATGCACTAAGTAATCAAAATATGCACTCATAAATACATGATTGTGTCTCCTGTGCAAAACTGTTAGGCTCTGGAAAAAATTGATGTGAAGTGAATGAATGTATACATTTTGTATTCATCCCTTAACCTCTAAAGTGCATAAACAGAAAAAAATCTAATCAATATTTGGTGTGTCTACCATTTGGCTTTAAACAGCATCAATCTATGTTTCCTATTACACTTGTGCACAGTTAAGGGTGTTTAGGCATATGGTCCAATGCATGATTAAACAATTATATCAAACAAGTGCTAATAATCACAACATACCATGTAGGCTAATCCCTTAGTGACTATAATACAACTGATTAGGTTCAAATGTATGTTCGGTGAGAACCTTAAATAACCTTGCAACAGAAAAATAGCAATATGCAACTGTGTGTGTTCCTACTTCCTAGACCCACTGTCAATTAGAAAAAATAGTCACAGAGTTGTTAAGTTAACTGATGCTTACCAATGCTGCTAAACATCTGCTGAGCTTAAAAAAAGGTCACAAAAGGGTTAGAAATACAAACATTATATCATGCAGAGTCATCTGTATAGGAAAAATGAAACTAGGTGAGGAAATAGCATGCTCTACTAACAAGTTAAGCTTGCTAAACACGGATCAATGTTAAAAAACTTACACATTGGAACAACAAGACACCAGGTGGTCTTACATGAAAAGGGTCTTTCAGAGGCAGAAATTTCAAGGAAGAGAGGTGTTTGCAGATGTACTGTCTAAAATTTTCTGCCTAAGTGTAAAGAAATAAGCAACATTGAAGGAAAGATGCATAGTGCTGACTTTCCTTCCCAATCAGAAGATGTTGAGATGCACCATCAGCTGAGACTAGGCAAAACCAGTGGCACCCTGGTACACCCATTTACAGTCCAGAGAAGTCTATCAGAAGTGGTTTTCATGGAAGATTTGAGGCTAAAAAGCCACATCTCTGGCTTAAAAGCCAAGACACTCCCCTATGAACGAAAGTACAAGAAAAGGAGGGCATTTTCGTTTAACCACTTCAGTCGGGTTCACGTAAATACACGTCACCCACTTGCAGTGGTTATGCCAATAACATGGCTGCTGCCACAGCCGTGTTCTTGGTATCATTTTAAACAGCAGGTGATTGATGTTTATGTACAAGTGATCCAGCCTCTGTACAGGAACTGGATTGTTTGCACGGTGTGGTGGTGCCTGCTCTCCCTCCGCCATGGCTGCCGCCAGCCTTCCTGGGCTCCACTGTCCCCTATGCGGGCCCAGGGCTGGCACGGCGGGTCTGCCATGACAGATCAGAGGAGAGATCAGCAGACTTCTAGCTCCTGATCTCTCCTCTGATCACTGGACTGGGAAGTGATGTGTATTACAGCGTTTCCTGTAATACAGATCTTAGGGGTCTGAAAGTCCCGGATGTCTCCATAAAGAGTGCCTGTCACATCCTATTTGCTATTACATAGGGGGCTTTTTAGCAACCTATGTGATAGCAATAAAGTTGAGCGTAAAAAAATAAATAAAAAACTAAAGTAACATATACAAAATTGCAAACTTTTTTAAAAATCCCTGCCCCCCCCTTCACATACAATGCAAACACGCTTCAGGTGTGCCAACGTGCAAAAACAAAAATTGCGCCACACATGTTACATATTGCCGCAAACGTCCGAGTGAGTGCAATAAGCCTAGAGCCATTAATCACTAGTAACAGTAAACAGATGAGCAGTAAATGCTTTTTGAAATTACATCTATGGGAAATTTTGGGTATTGTAATATTTAGCAGTTTCACGGTCAAATGCAATTTTAAGGCTTGGCATGGTTTGGTATCTAATTACCCAGGTGTGACCCCATCTTTTATACTTTACCAAATACTGGGTATGCTATTCTGTTTATGTGGCTACATTTCAATTTAGTGTATGCTATCCTAAAAATACTGAAAATACAAAATTTAGATTTTATCATGTGTGTGCAAATAGTAAGAAACTGCTCTGGACAGCAAGTGGTTAACTCTGCACTTCCTCCAAGGAAACCTCTAAAATTCAGCAGAGCATGTACTATTGCACATCTCCTGATTACATCCCCACAGCCCAGAAATCCTGCAGTACTCAATGGAAAGTCTTAGTCAACTGCCCGCACTAAACAGAAGCCCCAGGTTAAGCCCATTGCCAAGATCTTGGCCCCAGCAAAGTTGGCAAGCACGCCTCAAGCTCCATGTGACTCTCCATGAGTTCACTCTGACTCCAGCAGTGATCATAAGGATGAACCTTGGGACTGCCTCACACAGCAATTGCACATTGCTTGCCAAGTTCAAAAGCATGCTGCAGAAAGCCATTAAATCTACCTCCAAGCAGATTACTGATCAACCATTCAAGAAAATTTGTGACATTGGCCACCGGACATCTGTGTTGGAAGACAAGATGGAAAGTTTTTCTGCCTATGACAGTGGCAGAAAGAGAAGATCCTTCTCTGAAGGAGGAGAACAAGCTCATTCAACTTGATGCCCATTTCCTGTTCTGTTTTCTTTCTGTTTTTGATATTTTTTCTTCTCTTTCTATCTATTCTCTTTCCTACCTCTCCCTTCTTTCTGGCCTCTTCCTTTTCTGGGACCTCTGGAAGACCTCCACCTCACATCTTCTTTACCCTATAGGAACTCCTACCCTATGACCCTCGCTCTCCTCTCCCTGAACCTTCAGGGTCTTAACTCCCTCAATAAAAGAAGCAAAAGCCTTCAGACTGTTCTGCTCACTACAGGCAGATGTTTTGTGTTTTCTTCCTGGCCTGGTCAATTTATTTATGGAAAACTGGGAAGAGCAAATATTCAGTAAAAAAATGTGAAGGGTTTGTCTGCTGGAAAAGATTCATAGATGCCATCTTGGTTATTTGTGGTGGTGATCTTTCTGGTTTAGAAATTTCTTTGAATAGCCTGAACTCAAATAAGTATGGAATTAAATTAATGAAAAAATATTAGCAGAGATCATATACAATTTCTAGATCAGTGTATCTTTAAATATGAGCGGAGATTATGCACTAGGATATATCTCAAGCAGACTGATAGAAATGGCTATATACTTGTGGGGAGTTACAAAAAAAAATCTGATAGGTCAGCACACTCCTTGGGGGGTGGTGTGTTTTGGCCAGTGTGTGGCTCCTGGTGGTGTTTGGTCCATGGTGTACAAAATGTGTGGTGATGAAAAAGAAAAGAAAAAAGAGCAGGAGCGACTACTACCTGGCACAGAAATTGTGGACAGGAAAACAATGGGTGAATGACAATACAGTGAATCAAGGTGTGTGGTGAGATGAACATGGTGGTGTTTGGCACTCACGTGTGATGGAGTAGATGGGCACAGTGGGGTGTAACTTGTGGTGTTTTTGCCATGGGGTCTGTGCAATAGTATAGTAAGGGTGTGCATTAATAACTCACCTTTTGGTTTGGTGTGTGGCAATTTCGTCGACTACAGGATATGTGGTGAATAGAAGGCGTTATTCCAATAGTTGACTGTTGATTTTCCAATCCTTGTGGGTTTTGGACAGATGCTGTTGAGATGTTGTCATCACGACCAGACCCCACAACAACAACACCAGAGTTAAACACCCCTCTGCCCATCTACTCCATCACACGTGAGTGCCAGACACTGCCTTGTTCATCTCACCACACAACTTGATTCACTGTATAGTCATTCCCTCAATTGTTTTCCCAACCACAATTTCTGTGCCAGGTAGTGACGCTCCTGCTCTTTTTTTCTTTTCTTGTATACCTGTGGAGAGCTGTCACCATCCAAAATGGATCACAAATATACTGAATGGGCAATTGGTTAGAATCAAAATAAATTCCACCTTGGAAGAGGATTATATGGAGCATGCCTGTATGTTAGAAGATACATTTTGTGACAAGGTGTATAAAAACTACTGATACGGTTTAAGGGATGGATAGAGTTAAACTGCTGGAACCTTGAAGTAGGATGGGGACATGAAATAACCCCTCTCTCTCATTAATTATGGAATATTCGGCCCAATAAAGGGGTTTGGAGAGGATCTTATGTAAGCACTGGGAGATCCTAAGGAAATATACACGGATTGGCCAGATTATTATGACCACCTGATGTTTGTAGGCAATAAGCTATAATTAGCTATAATTTTGTGCTGAAGTTGCTAGAGGGCAAGACCATTATAAATAGGGAAGCAGGTTGTTTACCACGACCGTAGGAGTGATTTTTTTCTGAAGCTATGGGTAAACAACACAATTTAACAGCCTTTGAACGTGGGATGATTGTTGGCACTCAAGCCTTGGAGCGAGTATCAGCAAAACAGCAGAATTCGTTAAATGCTCAAGAGCAGCTGATGTGTCCAGTGAAAATGAATACACTATTTGTTGGGATGGGATTTATTAAACATATAAGCTGAAGAAAAATTTGGTTCAGTTCGGTTCGGATATTTCATTATTTCAAGATGCTGGATTCGGTTCCGAAATTCAAATTGGTTCGGGTTTCGGATTCGGACGAAATCCAAATTTTTGTTCATTTCGGATGAGTTTATGAATATTTGTTGCGAATACCACAGAAAACCATATACAGATTTTAATATTAAAGCTAGACCCTAGACCCGAGATTTCATGTTCAGACCCATTTGGATGCATTAAACCTGGATTCAGCGTTCTCTTCCAAAATTTTGAAATACTTTAAAAAATCTTTATGACCAATTATACATATTGGCCACTTAGACTTCTCCCTCCTTTTAGGGGGTTCAATTTCCTTTTCTTTTTCCTCCCCTCTTTCCCTCTTCCCTTTCCACCATCTGCTTTTCTCCCTTTCTTGCCCTTTTTCTTCTTTTTCCTTCCCTTGACTCCTGTTCTTGTCATTCCCTAGTTTGTGCTTTTCTTTTATATGTGTTGATTCAGTCATCGCTGACTACCATCTAATCTCCTGGATTATCGTTATATTTATCTGTGATGGTCTGTTACTATAATATATTATTTTCTTTTTTTTGATACCTGGATATGTTCTTTTTTTTCCTATTTGTTTCATGTACATGCATATTCATATATGTCTTCATGTCATCTCACTGGATCATTGACTGTTACTTAATTTGTTCTTATCTGATTTCCATTTATAAGTATCTAGGCGTTTTTTCTAGGCGTTGTATTTGAGTCTTGATTCTCAATAAAAATTATTACAGAGAAAATTACTTAAAACCGCTGAACAATTGTATATTTTGTTAATGCAGAGCACCTGTAGAAAAACTGGTGGCAGCTGCAATTTTTTATGTTGCATGATATATTTTGAGGGGAAAATACACTAAAATTAATTTTAATGCACAGAAACACAATTCCCATTTTTTGTAACATATAAAACTAAACCCAAAAAAGACCTTTTTTGAAATTCAATATGTGGTCCTTTTTGGCCTCCCCCTCAGCTCATAGTATGAAATCCAATACCAAACATTTCATGGTGCTTACATCAGGCACATAGAGATACTGTTCATAAAAAATGACAGTTTATTATATACATAAACTGAACACATCCATTGTACACAAAAGCATAAAACCAATCTATTTCTGCATTCCCCTTTGTGGTTATATAGTGCCTTACAAAGCTACAATCATTTTGGTATCCAACTGTCTAAGTAACATCATTAATCTATACAATTACATAAAAACCATGAAAGTCCATATCTATTGCACAGAATGCAGAGGCATGTAGGTTTCCCCCAGCACATTTCACAGTAGCTTCATCAGGAAAATCTAGAAAACCTTTAATGGGAACAACCATATCAAACAGAAGACATGATATTATATAATCCATATATTCTTCATTACTTCATTTCATCCAATTTGGTCAAAGTCATGATTATTTTATGTGAGTACTTACTGTGTGAGTAGCCACAATAACCAGGGGTCAGCTAAAAAGAGGAAGAAGAGATTCTTCTCCCTTTGTCCCTATCCTTTAACGGGAAAACAGGGAAATGATAAACACAAGAAGAAGAGGAAGAAGAGCACAGATTTGTATTCCCCTAAACCGTGCCAAACTGAAAACAAAAAACAGAACATACAAGTGGGTATACCCCAAGCAACCAACCTATGTACACACACACACCACAATCTCCCATGTGTAATTACATATCAAAAATATTGTATTCCTTTTATATTGCCTTAACTTGTGTCCCTTTTGTATATACACCACAAACGCCTGAGGTCCAAAACACTGGGGATGCATTGAATGCATTCATGCCATGTGCTAAGTGCAAACATCAAAAAATTATGCAAGGTAACTACATATCACACCATCTTATTTAAAAAATGCTCAAACTTCAACAGAGACCAGCTTTTAGTCTGATCTTTCTCACCTATGGCTGTCCTTGAATTATCTAAGGCCTGTCCACAGTCCGTAGGCAGCCGAGTGAATGACCGACCTAAAGCGAAGTGAGCCGATGACTGGCTCCGCCCAGCTATCAGAAGCAGACTGTCGGCCGGCCGTTCGGCCAGCTTCGGCTTTCAGCGCGACTGAGCCGTTCGGACAATTTCGGGAGCTGTGCAGGCTATAGTGAATAGCCCGTACAGCAGCCCTTCGGTTCTACTGAACCAAAGGGGTCCTGGGGCCGAAGCTAGCCGAAGGATCAGCCGAAGCTACGGCTAGATCCTTCGGCTGCTTCGTGAATAGACCCCATAGTGTCAACCTAGTTCACTTCTAGGACACATAGAAAATAACTGTTTTCTATGTACCCTGTTGACACCACAAATGTGGGTGTGATGTGCAGTGCACTGTGCTGTGAAAAAATGCAAACATGCTGCATTTTTTTTGCAGAGAAATGGATGCCACTGCAGGTCGCTGCATGGCAGCGCAGTGCACCACAATGCTGTGCAGGGGCTTGAATGAAGTGTACACATTGCACACTCCACATACAGTTGTCTTTTTTGATGTTTGGTAACTTCAGTTTGCCACGGTTGTAGCGGGCGTGGTCTAAGTCTGCGTGTTGTGAGGGGAGCCAAGGTGTCTAGGGAGGATGAGAGTGAGTTGTTAAAAACAGAAGTAGCCAGGTCAGGGCAGGACAGGGGTGAGATTTTGTCAAAGAGGGAGTCAGTAGCAGAGTGGAGAAGAGAAAGGTCGAGGTGGTGGAGGTTTCTCTGGGTGACAGTGTGCCTTGTAGGGGGAGTCAGTGTTGGGGACAGGGTGATTGTGAAACTGACCAGGTTGTGGTCTGAGAGTGGGAAAGGGGTGTTGGAGAGGTTGCAAGGAGTGCATAGGTGGGAGAAAACAAGATCAAGTGTGTTACCATCAGAGTGAGTAGGAGTCTGTGTCCATTGAATTAGATCAAAAGAAGAGGTTAGGTTAAGAAATTGAGTAAAAGCTGGGGAGTTAATGTTAGTAGCAATGTTAAAGTCACCAAGAATGATAGTGGGTATTTCTGAGGAGAGAAAGTAGGGTAGCCAGGCAGAGAAGTCATCTAGAAAGCGAGATACTGGTCCGGGTGGCCGGTATATAACAGCAATCTTCAGAGAAATTGGAGAGAATAGGCGAATGCAGTGGGTTTCAAAAGAGGAGAGGGATAGAGAGGGAGGTGAAGGCAGAATTTGAAAAGTGCTTTGCAGGGATAGGAGGATTCCCACTCCACCTCCTTTCCGTCCATTGGGTCTGGGTGAGTGTGTCCAGTGGATGTCACCATAGGAGAGGGCAGCAGGGGAGGCAGAGTCGGATTCCTGAAGCCAGGTTTCAGTGACGGCAAGCATGTTAAAGGAATTTGAGATGAGAAGATCATGGACAGCGGTGAGTTTGTTACAGACAGAGTGGGCATTCCAGAGGGCACAAGAGAAGGAGGGCCTGGTTATAGGAAGCAGGGGAATAGAAATCAAGTTGTGTGGATTGCAGCTGCTGCCAGAGGAAAGGCAGTGAGGGTTAGGAAGGTGGGTGTTAGAAAAGGGAGGGCCAGGATTGGGAGAGATATCCCCTGAAGTCAGGAGAAGCAGAAGGGTGAGTGAAGTAAGATGAGAGGGAGTTTTGTACGGGTGAACTTGCCTTAGTGTCCTGGAGGTAACTCTAGCATGTGGATTCAGAATGAGCAGAAGATGATGAGTGCAGTAATAGGGAGAGGGCAGGAGGGAGGGTGAAATATATATATTGTGTGGTGGAGAGGGGGGTAAAGAAAAAACTGTTAACAAAAAAGGAAAAGTAAACAGTGACAGTTTCAACAATGAGCGCATACTGCTGGAATTACCACAATGTACTAGGCTGCCTGGTAAAATGCAATATTATAGCAGGCAGGATAGTGTGAACTGGCCCTTAAACTTTATATTGCAGGGAGAACTTGCAATCCACAACTCTGGTGCAGCAAATAAAGGATAAAGAAAAAAACATCTAGTTTGGTAACCAGTTTAGCCCTCACATCTGTATACCTCCTATAAAACGTAGCAGTTGTTACATTTATATTATGGGGCTGTTTATTCTGCAATAACTTTGACATTACTCAAGACAAGAAAATAATGCATATATTTTTTGGGGAAAACAATCCTATAAAATTACAACAGATTAACAGTAATAAAACATTATAAACAATAAGAAAATAGTAGTATAGAAAAATAAACAAAAGAACACTACTTATTTTTATTATAGGCAGATTACCCAGTTAACCAAAAAAGAGTTATGAAATCCATAAACAAAAACTACACACTGAACACTAGACATGTGCAATTTGTTTCGTTCCGAATCAAAATTCGGAGATTCGTACATATCCGAATTCCGAATTACAGATATAACGAATGCAAACGAATCCACATTTCCAATTCCGAATTTCCGATTCGTTTTTTTTTGGGACGAACTTTCGTTTTTTGGCCGAAATTTCGTTGCAGCACAGTGACATTTGAGAACAAAAAAAGTTTTTTCCTCTTAAATGTCACTTTGATGCAACGAACGAGCGAAATGAACACAAAACGAAAACTAAACAAAATTTCGTACGGATTACCGCTAACAAATTTAGTCCGAATTACGAAACTAAAAGCAAAATCCGAATCAAAACGAAACGAAACTAAACAAATTTTTTGCTGGTGCTCATGTCTACTGAACACACTTTTTTTTACTTCTTCTACTTAGATCATTGTTAGTTTTAAAAAAATATTGTTTTTGTATATAAAAAGTGTACATTTGTTAATTGAAACATTATATTTACTAAAGCAAAACAAAGCAATGCAAACTTATTTACAAATGACCATTGTTGTTACTTTTTGAATTTAGCTGCTAGCATGTACTGTATGTTTTTAGAAATGTCTAAAAGAGAAATGTATTTTGGCATACAGATATCTTTGCAGCTTGCATCTATTGCCTATTGCCTTTTATATGTTTTACTAGGGATGCTGCCTATACTATCTGAAGTAGACTACCCACTAAAATGATTATGTCTAAAAATCTGTATTTTAAAACCATTGTGAAGACAAAGAACAGGAAATACAATAATAAGTAAACTATTACTAATATTTCAATAGAGATCAGAATGTAGACTCACTGAAAATACATGGCCATGTGTATTTAGTATATACATTGTGGATATATTTCAAGCTTTTTAATACAGTTAAGCCTTCTAAACTCAGTGTCAGGAGAGGTCGTTTAAAGGAGAGCAACCACTGCAGATTTCATACTTTGTTCTACCAGAAATAATAATAAAAAGCCTTGCATCTTATATATTCCAGATGGTCTGTTCTAATTAAATAATTCATTTGGGCCTCATTTCTACTGCAGGCAAAGTGAGATATGTTTCGTGCTGCAGAAGAGGAGTATGGATCATTGTGAATATTTTGCCACTGCAAGCTAATTGCTGGATTAACCTGGGAAAATGTAATCTTAAGAAGTAGTAAGCACTGTTAATATTTAAGACTGATCTCCAGAAAAACATACTGGATAGGGAAGTTCAGCTTAAAAAATATATATTATATTTCTTCTTAAAATCTTTTATAAGCAGCAGATATATCTTAAATATATTGAAACATCTTACAGTATATCATACATATTTATTATAATAAGTAATACAGTGTTATTTATAGTTTCTTTTTCTAGCTATATAAATTGTATGTTCATGATTAATTTTAACTGTTTAAGTGTTAAAATCTAGAAAAAGATTGAAGTAAGTCTAAGATTTAGTAGCAGGACATAAATAGTTATTTGCATTGTTTTATTTGCAAATATTCAGTCTATTCAGATATTATATTCACCTATCATGACTTTCTTCTTATTAAAATATATGAAAAGGTGACTAACCATTTCACACTATTGCAGATATTTCATCGAACATCTAACCGATATGTCCCCTGTTGTCTTTTGCTGGGTACTGTAGTGACAAGGGGATAGCACCGCTGAATAAAACATAGTGAGTATGTCAACAGCACACCAAAATCTTCATCATCAAAATGCCTTTTTGACATTGGCTGATAATAAAAATGCTTTTTCCTGTGACTTCATGATTAACCAAAGTCAATAAAGGCATTTTGATGATGAAGATTTTGTTGTGCTGGTAAGTTACTCTCTATAACCATACCACACTAGTCTCCTTTCTTGGTCATACCTGTAACTAGCAACAAAATATATGCATATGTAAGATATTTTATGTTTTAATTGCAAAGCATTAGTATACATTAATTTATATTTATTATTGTGCTCTACCTGGATACTGGTGGTGTTACTTGTAACAATTGGAGAAGAGCAACATACATGACCTGTTGATTGAAAGTGGTAGTTTTTGTTTCATTATTGGTTCACATTCTAGGGCTGAGGGTGTTAGAAAGGAACAAAAACCTTGCTGTGGGTCAGGTTATATCCATAGAGTCTAGCACGCTCCTTCTGGTATAAACCTCAAACAATTTCAGGTACTAAAGTGAAATGCCACCATGAAAAGCATAGTCCAAAATGTGAAGTATCCACTGCACACCATAGTAGCAGAACAAAAAGCAGCGCTTTGTCACTAAGGACCTATTTTTTAGGTAGCAGTGACAATAAACAGTATAAGATTAAAATTATAAATACCGAGACCTATCAGTCGGAATCCCCTATGGCTTCAGGACTGCCCCTCACAACAAATAATTAACATACAGTACAAAATCAATGATACATAGTAAAAAAATTACCCTATATATAGTTCCATAAAGCATAAATCTCACAGGGTTTCATGTCAACTCAAATTACTAGTATCGGGATCACCAGATCACAATATAATATAATAGACCAGGGAACAATACTTGCCACATCACCATTGAAACCCTCCTGTTACTCTCAGGACCATAACCAGAAGCTGCTGCAAACCAGAAGTGTGTTTTGGACATCACCTCTGCTGGAGCACAGTACACATGTCCATCATGAGTTCTCTAAAGAAAAAGTACAATAAAGAAAAGGGTCGGGGAGGGGAAGGGGAGAAAAAATATGCAGGTGCAGACATGGTAGCCATGTAGACAGGATGCTAAGAGGGCACAATAAACAAACTGAATGATAGAATGAACACATAATGGTTAAAATGTAGCAACCTATATAAAACCATTATAGCACGCAAAAAAAAGGCAAAAAGAGAAAATAAAATCAAACAAAGCATAATATAAATAAGCATAAAGAAGCACGCCATCAGCTAGTAAAAAGAAACAAACATAAAAAGAAGATCCACCATAGAAAGAATAGCAAAATAAGAAAATCTAAGATGAGAATTACTTTTTTGGACACTGAGGTCTCTGTCTGTAACAGTAAGTATAAACCGTCTCTATTTACTAAGCCTACTGATTGAAGAACTTTTCTACATATGAATATGTTGATTCTAGACATTTAGCCAGGGTTTGCTTATCCCTCAGTTTTTATGAGTGATGAGAATGTTTCCAATTAACAAGATTTCCGCCCTCTGCTGCAGTTCCCCATCAGGTCCATCAGCAGAGGGTGGAAACAATGCTAGTTTAATATTGGCTATTGTAAATTGAAATAGCCAATAGTAATGTCCCAATGCTTTTCAATGGGGAAATTTTTTTTTTTTTTTTTTCTTTTCTATTCTGACATCGCGTGTCAGAATAAAAAAAAAAGACACAGCCCTGTTTCTCTCCTTGGCGGCCGGGAGCGGGAGGCTCCCAGAGCGCCCAGTAGAGTTTTTTTTTCTTTTTTATTTTACAGCAGCAGAGCAGCAGGACAATAGGAAACTATTGGGCGGAGCTAGCTGTCACTGCTAGCTCCGCACAATCGTTTGCTATTTACTTTTTCTCCTTTTTTCACTCTTTTTTTGTTCTGCTCGGTACCTCTGAGGGACCGAGCAGAACAGCCGAGCCGAATGCCGCTCGGCGGCATTCGGCTATTCACTCACTGCTGTTCGGGATCTCTAAGAATAGCCCGAACAGCAGTGAGAAGCCTGCCGGGGGTTCGGCTCAGCCGATCCAGATGTTGGATCGGCTGAGTCGAACTCCTTCTTCACTTCGGGTCGGCCGACCCAAAGCCACACGAAACAAGCCGATGTACGGCTGATTTCAGCCGATGTATGGCTGAAATTAGCCGTACCAGCCTAAAGTGAATAGCCGAACAGTGTTCGGCTCACTTCACTTCAGATCGGTCATTCACTCGGCTGCCCTCGGCAGCTTCGTGTATAGACCCCTAAGAGAACATGCTCATGAAAGTTAAACAATGTGGTTATACTATTGGTTTTCTTAGGTGTGCCCTTGGTAAAGTTTTTGAGGATTAGCAACAAACTCTAAACAAAAGGATGAGACTAATAATTAAAAATGTATTTTTGTACTGACATGTAATCAGGCATCAGATTATGCCAAAAGGCAATGGTGCAAAAATAAGGTATTCTTCAGGCAGATCAAACCTTGCACCTAAGGGTGAAAAACTTGCCACTATATTCCCATAGATCATATACAACTATTTGCTCATCCCTGATATAAGCTAATCCTGTAAATTTTTTGAGGGAATGATGAAGGACTATATTCAAGAATTTGCCTATGGTCATGATATCATAAGTGACAACTAGCATAAATTCATTAAAAAAACGTTCTTGTCAAATCAATCTATTAGCATTCTTTGAGGCGGTGAGTGACAACCTAGATGTAGGAAAACGATACATTTGATACAGTGGGGTTGATTTACTAACCTTATAAACACACCACAAACGTGTATACACTTCTGTAGTGTGTTCCCTCCCAGCATGATCTATGGGTGGAATCTAAACACCTTTGTAATGTGTACACACCCAGCAGGTGTGTTGTGCAAAGCCCTGAAGGAATTCCAAGGTGATGTTGGGTAAATTAGCTCTATGTTGTGTTGCTTGCGTTGATGAATGCAAGGAATGTAAATGCATGACCTAACCATTTTTGTCTAAACTGTGAAGCAGCATTATATATGCATCATGTGCATGATTTTTACATATATGGCATTAGTGGAAATATGCTTTTACAGACTTTTTGGTTGATAAATACGTTTTGCTGTGTGAAAATCACACACACCTGGTGTGTGTGTGTGTTTAGGTTAGTAAATCACCCCCAGTACCTCAATTTGCAAGCTACAATCTTCGGATAATGATGAAATGGTGTGTACATAAATAGAGAACTGACTATAGGAACGTGTCCAGAGAGTTTGATAAATGGTTCATTTTCTAAGTGGTCTTTGCTTGGGAATGTTGTGCCCCAGGGTTCTGTCTTAGGGCCAATGCTGTTTAACCTGTTTATAAACAAAATTGTGGCTGGTATTAATAGCCATGTGTCAGTATTTGCTCACAATGCCAAAATTTGTAGGGTAGTAACCCCGCCAAAAGAAATAGCAATATTAAAGGAAGACCTTGATAAATTAGGGGAGTGGGCAACTGTGTAGCAGATGAGGTTTAATATTCAAATGTAAAGTTATACATTTTCATGTTAAAAATATGCATGCAAGTTACTCATTAATGGGAGCTCCACTGGGGGAATCAGAAGTGGAAAAAAATGTAGGGGTCCTAGTTTAAAGCAGGCTTAGTAACAGTATGCAATGCCATGCTGCAGCAAATAAGGCAAGCAGAATATTATCATACATAAAAAAGGGTATGTGCTCTAAAGACAAATACATAATTCTGCCCTTTTACAGGGCCTCAACTTGACTAAGTGGTTCACTTTTGGTCACCGATCTACAGAAAGGATGTCCTTGAGCTGAAGAGAGTTAAGAGCAGGGCAATAGTAATAGTAATATTCCAGTTCGGAGAGTTAATAGCTCTTATTTTGGCCAAGGTAAGAACTTGCTTTACTAAAATAGTCAAACATGTTGTGTTTTCATTTGAATCGAAAACCATATTTTAAGCTTGAGTTGGTGTTTGCCTATAGTAGGGACATATAAGAAGGCCTGTGGTTTTGTAAAGATATGCAGACCTACATTATGAAGATTTCCCATTACTTTCTGCATTTATGAACACGTTTTACCAGGCCAGAAGTGCAGTAAAATGGTTGGCATGTCCTCAGCCAACACTCCAAAAAATCTAAAAGGCATATAAGCATTCTGTTACAACGTCGGGGAAAATGTGAGAATGGGACAGGGAGTTGAACCCTTTAATAATAACAACACCCTTTCACACTGTGTATCCCCACTGAACGAAATATGGGGCCAAGAGATATACTCACTACAGGACTGGGGACAAGAAATTAATTATCTGCTTTCTCTTCCTCCTCATGTGCAGGATCTGGCTGCCCAGGATAGTCACCTTCTTCCCATTCCTCCTCTTCCTCTGAGTAGGTGCAAGTACTGCCTTGTTGTTGCTGCTGCTTATCCACAGAGGAAGACTATAACCAAAGCACAACAATCCTCTTTGACTGCCATCGGGGGGGGGGGGGGGGGGCAAGGGCCGGGGACGGCGGG
>NW_017309076.1:5363-19633 GCF_000935625.1 Nanorana parkeri | reverse complement strand
CGGGCGGGGAGCGCGGGTGGGGGGGGGGGGTCAGTGTCCGGTAATGGCTAGGGAAGAACAAAAGGTGACAATCAATAATGTGGAGCTCTCATTGAGTATGTAGGTTATACTGTAAGCTACATAGAAAAAAAGAATAAAAGAAGGATGTTACAGCAGATTGCCAGACACAGAGGCACTTCATAAATTCTCCCTTGGTAAAAAGTGACTGCTGCTAGGGGTAGCGGAGGAGGAACTGAAATACACAAAGACAAGAAAAAATAACTTTAGGTCTAACATTGAAATATTTATATCTCTTTAGACAAGGCAACAATATATAGGTCTATATATTTGTAAAAAAGACAGACATACACACGCACACACACACACTTCCTTCTTAGATGTGTGCATGTACAGTATATATCTGTATACAGAGAGAGAAAGAGTGAGACCTATATATATGAGGATGAATGAGCATGTGTAAATGTGTTAACTAGAGATCTACATGCACTTGCTCATATGCAAATATAGACCAATGGCAGCATAACCACACCCCTGTACACACACACACACAATTACACTTTCACATTACTTTCACATTTCACAGGTGCTTCCTATAATGGAAGGTGTGGCATGGCATTTTGGCTGCTGGTACTTCAAAAATGATGCATGAGCAGTCGTCCCATTGTGTATTGCATGCTCTGACATGATGAAAGTTCTATTTCTGGTCTTTGGATTCGCCTTATATGCACAATGCTTAGCATGCCTCATAGCTTTGTCTTAAAGTCCATTTTGAGGTTTCTTGTACTATTGTTACTATACAGTATATTTAGACATGAGATATATGGTACGGACCTTTATTTCTAAACATTGCCACAAGCTGTTCATGGGGGTGGGGAGTGTTAAGATGTGCCAACACTCAACTACCCCACCTCTCATCTATCCACTAAATATTTACAGTAATGATGCCTAATATATACAGGAAGGTAGAGTACACCCACTTGCTACCCTCCCACCTCTATCCACCAAGGTAGTATACCTGAATTAGTGCCACTTACACGTTAAAATAATACACACTCCAATATTTGTCTTAGGCACAGTCTTTTAATAATGGCATTACCAACACAAGTTCTTGTGTTGGTCTTGATATGCATTTTGTGAACAATGAGCTGTGTGTAGAATATATTACAAGATTTTACAACAACCCAGACCTGGTTCATCTTTCATTGTAGGCCCACATGCATAATTAGATAATTCTAAAACAAAGAGAATAACTATAAAAGCCTGCTTGCTTTTGTGTAATGATGCATGTGGGTCAACATAAACAATAAAACAACATTAAAATGCTCTCCGTACAAAAGCAAAAAGCCAAAAGCAAATATTAATAATGACATAAACCCTGCATAAAAATAGTGTTTATGTCTATGGGGGGTTTATGTTATTATTAAAGCATTTTCTTCAGTTTAGCAATAAAGTAAAAAAAAACACCAGTTCTAGAATTGGCCCCAAACATATTGCAGAAAGTCCTTAAGAGGCACAAAGTACTGTAACTAGCCATTTCACTGTTGGATATGTAAACAGAAAAAAATAGAAAGGGGAGCAAAAATACACAAAATGATATAGCTTTTTAGAAAATGAGAACAAAAAACTTAGGGGTCTATTCACAAAGCAGCCATAGCTTCGGCTGATCCTTCGGCTAGCTTCAGCCCCAGGCTAGCTTCCCGCTCCGGGCCACCCAGGAGAGAAACACTTTTTCCAAGAAAGGTTTACTTCCCCTGCTTTTTTTTTCTTTCTTCTGACATTGAGCTATTGGCTGTGGTCAGAATAATAAAAAAAAAACAAATTTTCACCATAGGAATGCATTGCTAGATTCCTATTGGCTATTTCAATTTTGCAATAGCAAACTAGCTATTGCACCCGCCCACTGCTGCTGTCAATCAGCAGAGGGGACCTGCAGTTCTCCATCAGGTCCCCTTTAGTGATTGACAGCAGAAGAGGGCGGGTGCAATAACTAGTTTGCTATGGGCTATTGCAAATTCAAATAGCCAATAGGAATCTAGCAATGCATTCCTATGGTGAAAATCTTTTTTTTTTTTGACGGCAGCAGAACCGACCGGCCAATAGAAAACAGTTGGGCGGAGCTAGCTAACACTGCTAGCTCCACACAATCGTTTTCTATGTATTTTTTGTACTTTTTAAACTATTTTTCTGTTCTGCTCGGTCCCACAGAGTGACCGAGCAGAACAGCCGAGCCGAATGCCGCAGCGAGTAGCCTGCCGGAGGTTCGGCTGAGTCAAACTCCTTCTGAACTTCGGGTCAGCCGAACATGCTGAGCATGTTCGGCTGACCCGAAGCCACACAAAGTCACCCGATGTACGGCTGATTTCAGCTGATAGATACAGCTGAAATCAGCCTACCAGCCTGAAGTGAATAGCCGAACAGCGTTCGGCTCACTTCGCTTCAGGTCGATCTTCACTCGGCTGCCTACGGCAGCTTAGTGAATGGACCACTTAGTGATTTTAAAGTCGAAATCTTTTTAAGCTATTTGGGATGCTAATTAAATCAATTACAATGAATTCTGCTTCTTAATGTCTTCTTCTTAAAAGTTTTAGCTTCCAGCAGAATCAGGTTGTCCCCTGCCATTCTGTTTTGAGGTGGATTCTTTCCCTTGCAGGGTCTTATTGAGCCACCCTTTTGTATTTTACTAAGCTGTGTGTGTCTCCACAAACACACACCAAGGAAAGCCACTGCCCTCTTTCCTTATCCCCCTCCTTCTTGTCTTCTCCAAGCTAGTAGATGGACATCTGCTGGAGACTGCTTTGTGCCTTGTGATCTTGTACTGAACATGAGATTCAGGGAAGCAGAGCTGGAAGAGTTGGAGTCAGCTGTTTGGAAACATGATGACTGTAAGTACTTTGGCTAAAATGCAAAGATATACTTTGCTGGACAATGTATATTCGTTTGACCTGGACTCATTACTGAAAAAAACTATTATTAACTATAATTAATGTTTTAAATAAAAAAAAAACAGTCAAGTATTCCTTTCAGCTTGCTATGTATGTTATCAAATAACACTAGAGTGTTAAGAACTATTCAGACATACATGTCCATAGCTTGCCAGAATCAAATTGTGTTTTTAACAAAGGAACACCAATAGACTGTAGGTGAGGCTAAATTGTTGGCTAAAATAAACAAGGAGTAGCTATTGAGAACTCCCAACTATAAAAACATCCTGACGATAACCCCACAGCAAAGACAACAAAAACAACAACATCTGCAATAACAAAAAATACCAAATATGCAAGTCGCCCTTGTTTGTGAAAAAATACCACTTTGTCATAAGAAAGCAACACAAAACAGGTATGCAATGCCTAGCAATTCTTACATGGCGATCTCAAAACATAATAAACAAAAACAATGCCATATGTGAAAAGACACCTTTGAAATAAAAGTCACATCTGAAGATAAGGGAAATATATGATACATTTCAATGTCATTTTACTCCTAAGTTTCATTAGAGTACTATTTGCAAAACTAATACATACCTGTCTGAATTTGGCCAAAGCAAACATTAACCACTGTGACCCTTATATGATATGGCTGTAGATATGGTTTATAATGATTGGTGCCAAATTACCATGCCAAAACAGTAATTACATTAATCATTTGTGTGCATTTGACATGACTCCAGTGTGCCACATGGTACATGTGCAATTGCCAAAAAACAATTGTTTTCTTCTTTTTGCCAAGATTGGGGTGTTTCTAGTCCTTTTATGGACTTGGGAAATGTACTGCCTAATGCAAAATTAGCATCCAAGATGTGGTGACCATTCAGAATGGAGAAGTTTGAGTACTGCAGAACAGCTGGAGTGTGAGATTTAATTTATCTCCAAAATATTTTTGAGATGAAAAGAAAAAAATAAACTTTTTACAAAAAATGTATTAGAGCTGTAAGACAATTATACATAACATACAGGTGAAACTCAAATAATTAGAATATGGTGAAAAAGTTCATTTATTTCACTAATGCAACTTAAAAGGTGAAACTAATATATGAGATAGACTCATTACATGCAAAGCAAGATAGTTCAAGCCGTGATTTGTCATAATTGTGATGATTATGGCTTACAGCTCATGAAAACCCCAAATCCACAATCTCAGAAAATTAGCATATTACATGCAATGTCAATGATGGTTTTCTGCACAACTGTCAGGTCAGCAGTCTTCCCCATGATTGTGATTCCTACTCAACCAGACTGAGAGACCATTTAAAGGCTCAGGAACCCTTTGCAGGTGTTATGGCTTAATTAGCTGATTAGAGTGGGACACTTTGAGCCTAGAATATTGCACCTTTTCACAATATTCTAATTTTCTGAGATTGTGGATTTGGGGTTTTCATGAGCTGTAAGCCATAATCATCACAATTATGACAAATCACGGCTTGAACTATCTTGCTTTGCATGTAATGAGTCTATCTCATATATTAGTTTCACCTTTTAAGTTGCATTAGTGAAATAAATGAACCTTTGCACGATATTCTAATTATTCGAGTTTCACCTGTAATTAAGGGTACTGCTAATGCTGGTCTCTCTAACCTAGTTCAACATGCAAAACCAGCTAGTGATCTATTAGCATGTTTATGAGAGCAGAGTGCCATGTGAGAAATTCCACATTCCAGCACCTTGTGCACTATTTTTGGTGCATATATGGACATTTATCAAGGAAATCATCTCATGGACCATTGTCATAATTTATAATGTGGGAATTCCGCCAACCAACTAATACTCAAGTGCAAATGCTTCTTGTAGACTGCAGTTCACCTAGTGCGCTATATAGTTTTTATCTGTTACTATTAATGCTTTTGTGACGTTCAGTACTTTCCTGAGGACTTTACTGGTGCATGGGTAAATTACCAATGTACTGCTAACATCTGCATGACTTTTAAGTTACAAATTTATATACTATATCTTTTTACATGTGACTCACCAGTACCTAGTTGGCAGAACTCCAAATGTGTACTTTCCACTTAATGCACCTACATGAATTTGGTTTAAAACCATCATCCATCTGTGCTGTGTTTGAGATGTGGCATTATCATTTTATGAATGCATAAAGGCATGTTGTTGGGTGCATTTGGAGTAGGATTGGTCTGGCAGAGGGATAGAAGCATTCATTAATCAGCCACAAAAATGTAATTACCCCTTACATATCCTGGAGAAACATAATGAAGAGGCAAATCAACATCTTAACCTGCAGGTTACGATGTATTAAGGTCAAAAATCAATTTCAACCATTTTTTTAGGAACAGTTCCCTATTAACACCTTTCAGTGGTCTTTCTACAAAATCATTGATTTTTCAACAAGACCGCAGAGTGGTGGTAATAGAGAACTGATCCTTAAACTGATGTGTAATGTATTAAAATATTGCTATAGATAACCACATGGATCTTTTTCCTCTTCTGTTTTATGTGTGATTTTGAAGATTTGATGGTAATAACATTTAGAAGGTATTTAGTAGTTTATGGAATTCATATGGCCGCTTAAATGTTCTGTGCACATATGCATGATTTTTAGACAATATCGTAGATTAGGGATGTTGTGCCCAGATAAACCTCTAATCTTATTTAATTAATATTAGAATATGACATTTCTTTTAACTAGTCACTGTATTTAAAGTGACCTCGGCATGTCTTTTTTAAATGCCTAATAAAACAAGAAACATGTATTTTAAATGCAGCTAGTGTAAATCTCCAAAGTTGACTTGCTTTCATGTTCCTGTGAGCTCCTATAGAGCAGTGCTTATAATGTGAGAACAAGGGGAAGTTCTTGGGGTCAATCAGGTGTCCTGAAGTCATGTACACTAACAGGACCATGCTAGAAGGAAGAAAGAAAAAAATATTTCCCCATTAGCCTGTTTCTGCTCCTTTATTATCCAACAACAGGCTGGGGATGTGATGTTGACTAAAGTGTTGCTTAAAAGCAGCAGAGAAAATTAGGGTGACCAAACTGGCTGTGCTGTCTGTGAGAGCTGGTTATATAGCTTGATTGGGTGAAAAGAAACATAATCCACTGCAAAGTAAAACAAATTGTAATTAACTGCTTGCCTGGAGTTAAATTTAAAAGATCATTTTTATCTATTAAATATTTTTAAAGGATAATTGAACACCCCAGAATGTTTTAATACCATGTGTGATAGAGCTGATAATAACCTACAGATTTATGTAATTAGACGTACTCATATCTACAGTATACAAAAATTTTGACATTTTTACTTGTGTTACGTATTGCCTATCTATATATATAGAGAGAGATATATATATCAATCAGAATATATTTTATGTCACACAACTGTGTGTAGAGCACTTGGAGGGAAATTTGCTGAACTATTATTTATGATTTTTTTTCTACGTAAGCTTCCAGTCAGTGCAAGGCAAATTACTTACCATCTGTTTCTTATGTATGCAATGTTTTGTTTTCATTTTAGTCAAAAGCAACATCTGCTGGCTTCTAAATATTTGCCAGAACATCTGAGCTGGTAGTGGAAATCCTTTAGAATATAAAATCTTAGATATATAGTATAATGTTTTCACATCTATACAAACAATACAGGGCTCAAAGTTATGCCAAATAAGGCAGAGAATTATAAATGTAGAATTTTAACTATTTTGATATCCATGCATATTAGCTTTGACAAATTAATTTCTGCTACAGCAAATGTGTTTGCCAATTTGATGTGCCTGCTGTTAAGATATGCCTTTCTTGATGTTACTGATTAATAGCAAAACTTAACATTAATGAAACAATATGATATTTTAACCCTTTTACTGCCATAGCTTTTTTCACACGTTATAATCCACATTTTAGGCCTGAAAATTACTTTAAACCCCTGAGAGTTATATATTTCCTGAAAGCACAGACC
This sequence comes from Nanorana parkeri, assembly GCF_000935625.1. Taxonomy (NCBI): domain Eukaryota; kingdom Metazoa; phylum Chordata; class Amphibia; order Anura; family Dicroglossidae; genus Nanorana; species Nanorana parkeri. The sequence continues at coordinate 12,738 of NW_017309076.1, read as the reverse complement.
ATTTAGAATTAAAAAAAAAACACTTAAGTTAATTTTACTGCCCATATAATTCCTAATTTTTTTAACATATAAAAGATGAGGTTGTTTCAAGTAAACAAATACCAAATGACAAAAAGTGGTACCCAAAATTGTCCATAGGCAATGCTTGTACAGGTCATCAGTTTAGAGTTACCCAAGAATATTGGCCCTAGAATTATTGCACTTACTCTGGTGCACACTGCAATACCTAACATGTATATTGCATTCAGTGCTACTTTACGTTAGTATGCACACTTTTGCAGGGGTGGGAGACTTTACATTTTTTTGGTATATTTTTAAACGTATTAATTTAAATTTATGTTTAAAAAAAACTGTTGTTTTACTTAACTTCATTGTTATCACATAGGGGGGTTTACAAGTCCCTTATGTGATATCACATTGCAGGTGACAGATTCCCCTTAAGGTGACATTAGGGGTAATTTTCCACTTCAAAAAAGCTATTTAAGTGCAGATTGCACTTGAATAGCTTCTTCTCTGACTTCTCTAGCCAGGGAATGACAGCTGAGGACCCAGAAGTAATGCAATCAGCAGGGGGGAGTTCAAAAAATGGATGTTCACTAGTCTCTCTCCTTGCTTCCCCCCAACATTTGTGATGCTCATCCTGGGCCTGCAAGAGGGGCAGCAGAAGCCAGGAAGCAAGGTGGGGGTGTCAGGCGGGTGGACCCCATTCATCTGCCCCTGGATCAGCTGTCAGAATTGAATTCAGTGTAAAGCCAACAGTGGCTGCTACAGCTGCCGGGAGTCTGTTTGCATAGGCCTGAAGCCAGTGCCGTAAGGGATATGGAGCCTGCAGGGAAAGGGTAAAGAAAGAAGGAATTGTGAAGAATCCCCCAACAGGGATGCTGAGAGCAATCATAGGATTTTTTTACTTACCTGTAAACTCCTTCTCTTACAGTACAGTACACAGCACAGGATAATCAAGACATTTGGGTTGTATAGTGTTACAACAGGTGACTGCACACTAGCAACCCCTAGTGTCCATAAAAATCAACCTTGTGGACAATTGTAGGGACCATATACTGTAAAAGAGCCACCCTCATTTGTAAGCAAGCCAAAGGGGATGTGTCTAGTACCACATAGGAAAAACAGGGTATGTGAGCTGTAATTTCAAATGGCATACATAATTGCAGATAGCTAAGTAGTGGATCTAATCTGTACATAATATGATATAGAGTGGGACAGGAGAGCCCACCTTCTGCCCACTGCTCCGTGACAGCACACTTTTTATGTTGTTATGGGGTTTTGCACCAAAGTAAGTATCATCTTATCCTCTGGATGCCAGTTACAAAGATGATTTTGATGTTTCCACTTCTTTTTCTGCTGGTGTATGTTGTGAATGTAGATCTGTGTTTGCTCAAAATAAAGATTTTTGTAAAAAAAAACGGAAAAAAAACATTGACTTGAATATCACTTTAAAACGTGTTATTAAGATTTAATAATTGACACTTATTTGTGTTTATTTTTAGGCTCTTAACATCATATTGTGGATCCGGGGAATCCTGAAAGCACATTCATATAGTCAGTGTTACAATTTCCTGCTTATGGTTCCTGTATAAATCCATCTTGATGTCCCCAGCATTCTCTATTTTAAGAAAATTAATATATTATGGGTGCAAGGCACTGTCGGCTTGAAAGACCTGAATAAACACCCTAGACTGTCCGAGGTAGTTTGCATGGAAGCAGCAACCTCACCATCCCTTTCCTCTATGAGTGCTGGTGTATAAGCTTTTCTGTTCAGCCTTCTAAGAATATTTCCCATCCCCATGGATGCCAACTGTGTGTGTGGGCAAAATCATGGTTCCGCTGGATTAAAGCCACCTATTTTTTTATATTTGAAATATTTTTCAATTTTTTTGTTTAATGTTGTTGTCCAGTGTTGTCTTTGTTTTTGACAATAATGCTGTCATTCATTGATAGCCTTGTAAAGCAAACATACACATAATTTGGTGTATATGTATATTAGAAACTAGATTAAGTCTAAAAGAAGCATTAAGGAAAGGGCCTTATCAGGCGACTAAATTGGGAACATTCACAAGAACCCAAATTATTGTAATATGAATAGGAAAGGTGTCCCTAATTTGTGTGCTGTTACTGTAATATTTTCACAACAACATTCCTTTCCCTAAAGAAAATAGAAATTCCTGCTCTTTTCCACACACAAAAAAAAAACACTTCACCAAGGTGTGCAGCTTTAGTGGTGAAGAAAGGGATGGAAGAAAGCAGGCTATACCCCCCCCCCCCTTCCTGTGACCAATCCAGGCCAAATGTATGTAAACATTGTAGTGAAACTGGCTCCCCAATTCCCCCTTAAATGACATCTTGGACCTATGTTAAAGAGAAAAGGCAAAAGGGATGTGGGGTGTACAGGGTACATGTGCCAAATGTGAAAAGGACTCCAAACTAAGGCAAATTAGTAAAGGTGCCATATTAATCCATTCTTTACATAAAAAAGACATGGACACTCTCAGAGAGTTGGTTATTTAAACGAAAAACACACACAAGCCAGAATTTAGGAACAACACCAAGAGGATCATCCAGCATCAATCCTTACATCCTCCAGTGATATCATCATGATCAAGCATCTTGGACACATTGCTACCTTGGAAACTGGTATAAAATTAGGATAGCCTATGGGATATTATCCACTATATAGAGGTTACTTTAAAAAAGGCAGACCACATTACAAAGAAAACTCGATAGAAATTCACTATGGCTAAGAATTGGCTAATGAAAATGTGTGAGAAAAAAAATGTGTATAAGAACAATCACATGATAGCCATGGGTCATGTGAGAACGTGTACCAATCTGAATATGTAGGATTTTACCAATAGAAGTAAAAATGATTAAGTATGTAAAGCATTTGAAAAGCATACAAACAGCAGATACATTACAACATGCAACATATTTCCCCTCCCACAATCCTATGTACTGATATCTAGCATCAAGCAGCAATCCATCATTAAAAAGCAACAAAAGGTATTAACTAACATTTTTTTGTGTTTTAATAAACAAGCATATATTCAAGATAGACATTAATAGCCCTACCCCTTTATAAACTACAGATTTTACCTCATGTTAAGTATGTAGTTTAGTTTTGGTCACCAATTTACAGAAAGAATGTCCTAGAACTATATAGAGGTCAGAGAAGGGCAACAAAATTAATAAAGGTGTTGGAGGACCTCAGCTATTAGAAATAATTAAACATTTTAGATTTATTTACTCTAGAGAAGAGGTGCTTACATAGGATATAATTACAATATACAGTATAAATATATCAAAGGTATCATATAATTATAATAACCTATTTACTCAAAGGTCTCTAAAGAAGACACATGGCCACAATTTATTAGTGGACAAAACGAGGTTAATCGTAAACTGAGAATGGGGTTCTTTACTTTTAGAGCAGTAAAATGTATTAAAGTGACACTAAACTCTAGAGTTAAATCTTAAAAATCCATTCAAGTACCTTAACTACCAACATAAAATGTATATTATTTGTGTATCACTCAGCTGTAGATACTTAAATCATCTCTGAGTTGGTGCTGACATTGTCCTTCCTTCTGGAGGGTGGCTACTTTTGTTCCCCATGGTCCCTGTGTGTGTTGTAAAGTAGCCTCTGCTCCAAGCTCGCTCCCATGGTGTACCACAATCTCAATACAATTTAGTAAACTAAACGTGAGATTGTAGTTCAGCATGGGAGCAAGTTTGGATCGGTGGTTATACATACTGTATATATATTTATATTAGAGATGCACCAATATTAATATCAGCCAGACTTGGTGAGACCGCACGCAGCCCTGATAAGATCCCACACAGCTCTGGTGAGACCACATACAAGGCTGTGCGTGGTCTCCTCCTGAGGCCACGCACAGCCCTGGTGGGACCCTGAGCAGCCTTAGTGAGACACCTCACAGGCCTGGAGAGACTGTGCACAGCCCTGTGAGACTGCACACATCTCTGCGAAGACCCCTGCACATCCTCCTGAGACCCCGCACACCCTGCTGGGACCCCAAGCAGCCCCGGGTGAGACCCCTCACAGCCCTGGTGAGACCTCACACAGTCTTGGTTAGACCACACACAGCACTGGTAAGACCCCTGCACATCCTCCTGAGACGCAGCACAGCCCTGGTGGGACACCGCACAGCCCTGGTGAGACCACTCACAGCCCTGGTGAGACCATGCTCAGCCCTGGTGAGACCGTACAACCTTGGTGAGACCCCTCACAGCCCTGGTGAGACCCCACACAGCCCTGGTTAGACCGCACACAGCCCTGGTTAGACCGCACACAGCCCTGGTAAGACTCCTGCACATCCTCCTGAGACCCCGCACAGCCCTGGTGGGACACCGCACAGCCCTGGTGAGACCACTCACAGCCCTGGTGAGACCATGCTCAGCCCTGGTGAGACCGTACAACCTTGGTGAGACTGCGCACTGCCCTGGTGAGACCCCATGCAGCTCTGGTGAGACCCTGTGCCATCCCGGTGAGACCCTGTGCCATCCCTGTGAGACCCTGTGCCACCCCAGTGAGACCACACACACCCCTGGTGACACTCTGTGCAGCCCTGGTAAGATGGGACACTGCACATCCTTCTGAGACCCCCACTTCCTTGGTGAGACCCCCACACAGCCCCAGTGAAACCACACAGCCCTGGTGAGATCATGCACAGCCCTGGTGAGACTGCCCACAACAATGGGGAGACTGCACTGCCCTGGTGAGACTGCACAGTCCCGGTGAGACCACACACAGCCCTTGTGAGAACACACACTGCCCTGGCGAGACCCTGATCAGCCTTAATGAGACCCTGCGCAGCTCTGGTGAGACTGCACACAGCCCTGGTGAGACCGCGACTGCCCAGTTAAAACCGCACAGCCCCCTAAAACAGGTTCCCAAGGCCAGTGCTCAGGGGACAAGCTTCAAGATTCTGTAGGAAACTATGGGGTCTATTCACTAAGCTGCCGTAGGCAGCCGAGTGAATGACCGACCTAAAGCGAAGTGAGCCGAACGCTGTTGGGCTATTCACTTCAGGCTGGTACGGCAGATTTCAGCCGTATATTGGCTGAAATCAGCTGTACATCGGGGTGCTTTGCATCGGCTGAACATGCTCAGCATGTTCGGCTGACCCGAAGTGCAGAAGGAGTTCAACTCAGCCGATCCAAGATCTGGATCAGCTAAGCCGAACCTCCGACAGGCTACTCGCTGCTGTTCGGCCTATTCTTATAGATGGCGAACAGCAGTGCGGCATCTAGCAGTGCTGAGCGGCATTCGGCTCAGCTGTTCTGCTCAGTACCTCTGTGGTACCGAGCAGAATAGAACAACAGTTAAAAAAGTAGAAAAATAGAAAATGATTGTGCAGAGCTAGCAATGACAGCTAGCTCCACCCAACAGTTTTCTATTGGCTGGCAGTTCTGCTGCCGTCAAAAAAAAATAATAATAATTTTTGACCATAGGAATGCATTGCTAGATTCCTATTGGCCATTTCAATTTGCAATAGCCAATAGCAAACTAGCTATTGTACCCGCCCTCTGCTGCTGTCAATCAGTAGTGGGGACCTGATGGAGAACTGCAGCAAAGGGCGGGTGCAAACTAGTTTTCTATTGGCTATTGCAAATTGAAATAGCCAATAGGAATCTAGCAATGCATTCCTATGGCCAAAATTATTATTTTTTTCTGACACGGCTCCGTGTCAGAATAAAAAAAAAAAGAAGGATCAGTGTTTCTCTCCTGGGCAGCTGGGAGCGGAAGACTCCCGGAGCACCAGGGAGAGTTAGGCTGTCTGGAGATCAGTGTCCCTGGTTAGCTGGTAACCAGGGACGCTGATCTCTCTGCAAGTGGCCGGAGCCAGCCGTAAGATCGCGGCTGGCTCCGCCCAGCTGTCAGAAGCAGGCTGTCGGCCGGCCAATGGCCAGCCGCTCGGCCAGCTTCGGCTTTCAGCACGGATCAGACCCCTATAACTTATAAACAATGAGAAGCAGCATCCATTTTAATTAGCATTTGAAATAGCCTAAAACGTTTTGACTTTAAAATCACTTTAAGGGATTGAAGATAGAAGTCATCACCCACCTAAGAGGTAAGTTTTAATAGTCTTATTTTGCATGGGTATGTTCTAGAATTTCTTCTCAGATGACAGTGACCTTTTATTGTCAGATAGGTTCACTTGCATGATCAAATACAAATATAGCACTAATAAAAAGAAACACTAAAGCACACATGGGCATGCAATACAGCTTTACTGGTTACAATTGTTGGTATAGTAAATAATCTTTTGCTAAAGTATCCCCATTAGACATATTTGAACATCTTTCATGTTTAATTAAGTCTCAAAGCAGCTGCAGTGATATTGCAATGCCTCTGAGCAACAGCAAAATGACCTTGTTCTGTAATTATGGATTTTATTCAAAGACATTATTAAGAAAAATCTTGATGTGCATCTCTGTAAGGGCAAGATGTTTCTTTGACTTGTTAAAGGATTTTAAAGACATTCTACCTGCAAAAATAGAAAGTTATGAAAAAAATCATATTTTTAATGCAGAGTACTTTCAAATAATTCTGTCTTGTTATCAACACAGTAAACACAAAATTAATTAAAACAAATCACCGGATATCGGAGGTACAGTATAACTCAGTGTAATGGACACAATGAAACTAAAGAAAAGAAGTGCACATAGCCACGATTAGGTTTGTCTCATTAAATTCTATGGGAAATTCAAATAAAAATTCTGATTGGCTGCTAAAAGCAACAACAATTTTTATTTCTCCAGTTTAAATAATTCAGCCTTACTGTGCCAGATTATTTAACTCTGATAATGATGTCACATGCGCATGCTAATTCCACACTCCAAAAGCAAATGATAATAACTTAAAATGACAATCACTTCTGAAAATAGGTAGATGAGCACATGTCCAGACTCCAGAACACAGTGTTATAAGTGTGGCACAGCTATAACCAATTCTGTATAACTGGCTTTATATTATTATTAAATTTTTTTATAATATAAAGCCAGGTATGAAGAATTGGATATAGCTGTGCCACACTATACAGTGTTCTGGTCTGGAGTCTGGACATGTGCTCATCTATTTTCCCCACTAGGGGGATACAAGCCTTAGTTAGCAATATCTACATAGTTATTTCTTTATTTAATGTATTTAAAAAAAATAATATATGCCGTTAAACAGCATTTTTGTGCTCAGCCTCATGCGGTGCTGCACTACTAACCTGTTGTGTCGTCTTCTCCGTCTGCTTCAGCCACTCCGTGTCACAGCCTAGTCATATGCTCCATTCTGACCTCTTCTCCCGCTGATTGGCGGATTGGATGATGACAGGCTTCCCCCCCCGCC
>NW_017309076.1:0-4954 GCF_000935625.1 Nanorana parkeri | reverse complement strand
CTGATTGGATGATGACAGGCTTCCTCACCAGTCACTCCTGACTGGTGAGGAAGCCTGTCAATCATCCAATCAGCCAATCAGCGGGAGAAGAGGTCAGAATGGAGCAGATGACTGAGGACTTGGAGGAGGAGTTTGTGGCCATCTTGCTTCATTGAAGACGCTATGGAGGTCCTGTATGCGGCAGTTTCGGGTCCTTGAAGATGGCGGACGCGGCACAGGTACTCGTTTTTTGCATCAGAGTATTTGCACGAGTACGAGTACTCATGCAAATACTCAGTATCGCCGCCGATACCTATGCTTGTAATTAGCATCCCTAATAAAAACACAACGACGCTTGTAAAAAGTCACTTATCCTTTATTAAATCTATTTTACCTTCCAGGTGCCAGTGATGTCCAGATATCTTGCAAAATCCCATCCAGCACTGGTAGCTTCAATGAGAGATAAGCATGGGTTCCTCCTTCCTTACTGCTCAAACTTAGTTTCAGCAATAAGGATGTTCCCATCACTGCCACATTTTTAAGAAACAGTAAGCTTGGGGATAGTACAAACAATCTAAGATAAACAGTAACTTTTTTAACAAATCAGATAATCTTTATTACGTTTTTCTTTAAACAGACAATATAATAGAAAAATATATAACAACAAATATAACACAAATAAATAAGAAACAACCAAAACCAATAACAACAACAAAAAAAGAAACCCCGCATCCACATATCGCTAAAACAATATCCAGGAACTAACTCATTTAGGTCAAATCATCTAGGCATATATAAACATTTACAACGCTGATGTAATTCAAAAAGAAACATAGATACTTGGAACTGGATTAGTCAAATTACATGTTGGGTTCACATATAAGACCATCATATATCTAAATAATAATAACATGAAGAAATTCTAGAGTGCCCTTAAGATTATCAGTTTGTACCATGAAATCTTAAAATAAAATATAATACTTGTTATGTGTTTTATCATATCATACAATCATGAACATATTGCACATAACCTGATACAAAATAACTTTAAAATAAATACCTTAACATTTAAAAAAAATCCTTTGTAAAAATGTTAATTTGCTCTTGTTGCATTTATTCTGCATTTATTTGTGTACTGTATTTTTTTGTTATCAGAAGCATTTTACACAAAAATACCTTAAATAACAAACAGATACATGAAAAAAACTCAAAAAAATACAAAGGACCTATATAACATTTCTGTGTTTTTATCTATGATGTAATGTTTATGAATGGATGAGTGTTTGTAGACAAATCTATTCACCATACCCTGCTGTCAAGTGCAGTAGTGAATCACCAATGCCCTTACTCGGCCTGCTCAGATTGATATAAATAGGGGTCTATTCACGAAGCTGCCGAGGGCAGCCGAGTGAATGACCGATCTGAAGTGAAGTGAGCCGAACACTGTTCGGCTATTCACTTCAGGCTGGTGCGGCTAATTTCAGCTGTACATCAGCTGAAATCAGCCGTACATCGGCTTGCTTCGTGTGGCTTCGGGTCGGCCGAACATGCTCAGCATGTTCGGCCGACCCGAAGTGCAGAAGGAGTTTGACTCAGCCGATCCAACATCTGGATCGGCTGAGCCGAACCTCCGGCAGGCTTCTCACTGTTGTTCGGGCTATTCTTAAAGATCCCGAACAGCAGTGAGTGAATAGCCGAATGCCGCCGAGCGGCATTCGGCTCGGCTGTTCTGCTTGGTCCCTCAGAGGTACCGAGCAGAACAGAAAAACAGTGAAAACAGTTTAAAAAGTAAATAGCAAACGATTGTGCAGAGCTAGCAGTGACAGCTAGCTCCACCCAATAGTTTCCTATTGTCCGGCGGCTCTGCTGCTGTAAAAACAAACAAAAAAAACCTCTCCCGGGCGCTCTGGGAGTCTCCCGCTCCCGCCCGCCAAGGAGAGAAGCACTGATGTGTCCTTTTTTGCTTTATTCTGAAACGATCAATGTCAGAAGTGGCTTGTGAATAGCCCGTACAGCACCCCTTCGGTTCTACTGAACCGAAGGGGTCCTGGAGCCGAAGCTAGCCGAAGGATCGGCCGAAGCTACGGCCAGATCCTTCGGCAGCTTCGTGAATAGACCCCATAGGGTTAGTTACCTACAAATTTGTAAATTTCAGAATCTGTGAGTTTTAATTCAAAGCCATTAAAGTCAAATGGGGTGAATCTTTAATATCGATTCTGGCAATTTTCAAGGCTGAAAGGCAAGGCATTGTTAAACAAAGAGCATGGGAAGCTGCACCAATGCAATAAAGAATTTTAAGAGATGCCATTCAGTAGGGAGAGGACCCTCTGTGAGCCACTGTATGGTGGCTCACATATTGTTCATGTGTAATTTTCTTGTTTTACTTTTAACCTTATTACTTGGCTTACATTTAGAAGCAGCATTCCAATCTGATTTCAAATTGAAAAAAAAAAATAGGTAGATTTTGCTGCAACACCTGATATTTATATCTATCAGCTTTTCGGGACAAAAAACAAAATAGAGAGTATAGTTTTTGCTGTCAGAATGAAGACATATTGTGCAGGCTGCATAAACAGTTGTTCAACAATCTCCATAGATAGGTATGAGTTTTGGTTTGAACTCCTGATCAATCTGTTTGTAATTCACTGGCTGCTGCAGCCAGAAGTCATTAGTTTAGTGGCGGTATTAAAACTGCTGCTAAATCATAGCTTTCAGCCACCTGCTGGCATTCTTCGAAATATAAACAAGCAGGTGTGCATTCTGACAACATGATCATAAAGTCTTGACTATATTTGTTTAATGACATAATCAAGTATTTCTGACCGGTTTGTTGACATTCAGCAGCCAGCCAGAGAGCTGTCATTTGCAACAGGAATCTAGGGGGAGTGGATTGTGTCATCATGTTTGTGTTGGTGAGTCAAGGATAAGAGTCTGGTATGATTTCTTGAGGGCTCATACTTTTTTTTCTAAAAGGATAGTACGCTTATTTTGTAAACAATGTGTACTGTCCCTTTCGGAAAATTAAACGGTGTGGGGTCCACTTCAAAATACATACAAGACCTTGGTCTGGATATAGAGGGGACCCCACACCATTTTGTCAAACAAAAGCAGGCTGGCTGAGAAACATAATGTAATATTTTTTTTTAACTGTTACTTTTACTGGAATTTACTTTACAGATGTGCCACTTCAAATGCAGGTTTAAGGCATCCCACAAACATGCTGTTTAAAGACATTGTGTATTTTTAATGTTCTCCTTTAACCCTTTGGCTGCCACCACCGTATGTCATTCATCAGTGGCAACAGACCCCTTTATAGAGACTCCCTGTATTTATAGCTGCCAGGACTCTGTTTACATTTGTAAAGTCAACTATCGGCTTTACAATGGAAGCAATTCTGGTGGCTCTGCTGCTGCCAGATTGCTTCCAGGGGTCAGCATAGTACAGCCCCATGCCAAACACCCTCCCCCCCCCTTGTTTCCCGTGCTTCGATGCCCATCTTGCAGGCCTGGGACTGGCGTGTTGGTTCGGTGGGAAACTGGGGAGGAGACCAATGAACATCCATTTGCTGATCTCCTCCCTGCTGAATGAGGCATCACTTCTGGTCCTGTAGCTGTTAGTGCTTGGCTGCAAAAGCAGAACAATAAGCTATTGCACTCCAATAGCTTATTTAGAGTGGAAAGGTGACACTAGGGGTCTTTTGAAAGCCTAGCGTCACCCCTATGAGTAGCTGTCACTATTATTATGCTATCACATAGGGGGTTTGTAGACCCCTATGTGATAGCAATTAAATAAAGTAAAAATAGAAAAACAAGTTTTTGAGAACTGTATTGAAATAAATGTTAAAATAATAAAAACACTTTTTAAAGTCTCATGTCCCCACGAGCACGTGATTATTAACGCAAGCACGTGTCAAGTGTGCCTATGTACGATCGTTCTGTACATGTTGGGTATTGCCATACACGCCAGAGTGAGACCAATAATTATATGGCCAATATTTATGGATATCTCTGATGACCTGTATGGCTTTTGATTAAAAAATCCACATTATAGAATACCTAGGCTTTTTCTAGACCTCCTTCCGAAAATTATATATTGTTTTACCACTCCAAAACTCCCAATCCAAATTCCATATGAGCACATCTCAGCTTCATGAACACTTTGAAGAAACAAAAGGTTGCACCTCCGGTGAGATCACTCACAAAAAAAATTACTAGATCAATAGAAGTCCATGTTGCAGTTTTAACCTAGATACTGCCCCTCTAACACATTTTTTTATAAAGCCTCAATTATAGGGATCTCTACAATTAAGCCCCTATGTGTGTGTGAAACGTGCCTGGGGGTGGTGTACTACAACATGGACTCACATTGACCTAATAAAGTTTTTGTGAGTGATGTCACCTGAGGTACAACTGTTTGTTTCTTCAAAGAACTCCTTCTAAAAAAGGTATTTGTCTGACAGTCTCTGGCTTCAGTACTTTGAAATATTAAGCTGTAACTGAGTTGCTGTTGTTCCCAGTTGCTTCCACTTTGTTATAATACCACTAACAGTTGACCATGGAATATTTAGTAGCAAGGACATTTCACGGATGGACTTATTGCACAGGTGGCAACCTATCACGGTACCATGCTTGAATACTTTTGGCAATATAGTGTAGATTAGTATTACCAAAGTTCATTAAAGTAACATAAAGCAATAAATACGAAATGAGTCATATTATGTGGCTGAACAGTTGAACTCTAGTGCTGTCTTTATCTGAGAGTTATGTAGCACGTAAATAGCTTGAGAACCACTGATGTACTTAGTGTACTAACAAGGCCAGACTAGCATGATAAGAAACTGCAGTGGCAGCATTACAATGTCCATACTAGAGAGGAACCAAAAACTATGGGGTCTATTCACGAAGCTGTCGAAGGATCTAGCCGTAACTTCGGCCGAGTCCATCGGTTAATTCGAACCGAGAGCCTGCTGTACGGG
>NW_017309075.1:102570-103192 GCF_000935625.1 Nanorana parkeri | reverse complement strand
GTCACTGCGCTCCCTCTGACCCCGCCCCCAATCCAGACGCACTTCCTGCACCTGCCACGCCCCTCCTCTCGCTTTCGGTCCAATAGAGGCTGCGCATGACCGCCGTGTGGGCGTGGTGGAATGCGGAAGGCGGGGTGAGCTGAAGGAGGGGCGGGAGGAAGATGGGAAATCTTCAGGCATAGACTCCGCCTTTTTCCGGCGACCGTCGCCATGGTGACTTGGTTGTGTACACTGTCCATTGACTGAGGGAAGAGGTGAGCCTGGGAGCTGACAGGGGGGTGGGGTCGGGGTTATGAGGGGTCCTGGAGCATATGAGGGGAGGGAACCCCTGGAGGATCAGTTGGGGTTCCTTGAGAATAAGTAGTGGGGGTCCTGTAAGATTTGTGAAAGGGAACCGACCCCAGGAAAATGTCATGTGATTATTTTATGCCAAGTGATCGTTTTATGTCACGTGATTTCTATATGGATTGTAGTTCCATTTATTTGTTTTATAATCGTTACTTATAAATTCAGGACATTTTCCCTCACCTGCTGTACCTGTGATACCAGCACAGGAAATTGGGGAATGGTTGTCACTGGGACAGAAAGACACAAATAACTATAACACCCATTGTCAGTTATA
>NW_017309075.1:97610-102450 GCF_000935625.1 Nanorana parkeri | reverse complement strand
CAGAGATTTCTGATCACTTCCTGTCCTGAAATCCACCCAGTAAGGGCACAAATGGGAGAGGCTCTATCTTTTCCCTACTCCCCTGAATCTGACCCAATTGAGGAGTTCCTTTTCTGACAGGAAGTGAGAGAAATTCTCCAAACTGGTCACACAATGTTGAATAAAAACCCAACAGAGGCTGTAGCCCTCCCCCTCTCCATCCAAAGCAGAGTCAGAACTTTAAAGTGAACCTGTCTATATGAGAGCTGACATTGCTGTACTGTTATTAAAGGAGCAGGCTCCGGGGCTGTCATCCTAGTCCTTGCCTATCTGCACGTGCATATTAAGGGTTCTGACGCCGGCTGCAGGTTTGTCCCAGGTTAGTGAAGAGAGGACGGGGATGAGAACCGGGTAGTCTGCAGGGGACAGCAGCGGAGAGGAGGGGAGTCTGCAGGGGACAGCAGCGGAGAGGAGGGGAGTCTGCCCCTTGTCTCCCCCTCCACCTTTTCCTGCCCTGGCAGGCCTGTGCTCGGATAAGGGTCTGGTTGGGAATTTTAGGGGGGACCCCACGTCTTTTTTTCCCAATTTTTTCGGTGGTGGAGTTCCCCCTTACTTTAAGGGCCTGGTATAGCTTTTGGGGGGTCCCTCCTAATTTTCCTACCAGACCTGAAAGGGTCTGGTATGGATCGGGAGGAGGACCCCACGCCGTTTTTTCATTTTTATTATTTGTTTACATTTGCTTCGGCTGACCGTTCTCCCGTGCTGTGACCGTTCTGACCGTTCTCTTCTGCTGTGTGTTCAGCTCAGCATATGAGTTTGGCTCGGCTGAGCTGTTCGGCTGGTGTGTGGGCTATGGTGAATGGCTACGGTGGCCAAAGTGAGCCAAAGGATTAGCCGTAGCTGCTGCTATATCCTTCGGCTCCTTGGTGAATAACCCCCCTCAGTATTTCTCTGTTGTATATTGTAGCTGACTGTTGTCTGTCTCCTCAGAAGGTGACCATGAGTTCGGGGAGCAGTGACGTGCGGGTGTTTGTCCGGGTCCGACCCACCGCGATATATATACACATATATGTACAGGGCTTGAGAAATTTTCGGGTGTCTCACCAGTCAGTCAAAAATGTCACCAGTCAACATGACCGGACTATAGCCTTGCAATTAATGATTTTGCGGGCGCACGCCATTTAATGGCTTGACATGTTTGGTGTCTATTTACCTGACGTGACCCCATCTTTTATGTTTTACCAAAAATATGGGTAAGAATAGATGTTTTATTACAGAACAGAGGGGGGGAAAAACATTTATTCAAAATTTACGTTACTTTTTTCATTATATAGTAAAAAATAACCCCCCAGTTTTTTTTACACATCTTTATTGCTATCACATGGGGTCCTCTTACCTCATTACATGACAGGTCCTCTTTATGGAGACATCAGGGGTCTCCAAGATCCCTAATGTCACCTAGGGACCCCCAGAGAAGCTGATGAAGCCAGAGATCTGCTTCATCAGCTTCTGTAGCTGGAAAGTGACACTGAATGCAGGAAGTGATGTAATATACATCACTTCCTGCATTCCGGGACTGGAGAGGAGAGATCCTGTCCTGATCTCCCTTTGATCTCCTGTCACAGAGCCGTGCCGGTCCCGCCGCATCGGGCACAGCGAATCTCGGGACCGGCAACGGCAGGTGACAGCTGCTGGTAATACAAGCGATCGGGCGTCTCTAGACTGTAAAGCTCCCGGCCGGCCGTGTAATTACAACGGCTGGCTGGGAAGCTGCTCGTCGGGCTCCGCCGTCCTCTCGTCACAGACCAGCGGGCGATTGGATTTTTCAAGCCCTGCATATGTATGTATATACACACGCACACACACACCTGACTCCATAAAGACAGTCAGATTTATTCCCTGGATCATAATATCCGTATTACATGTACTGTGACTCCGGATATCGCCGGCTGGAATGAAAAGCATCAAATTATTATAAATGATGATGTTTCATCTTCTGATTATAACAATCAATAACGGTAATCCCGTCCATCTGTCCATTCAGAGCATCGACATCCACCTGAAGAAGGACAAGAAGCTGGGAGTGGTCAATAACAAGCAATATGATTGGTCATTTAAAATGGACGGGATCCTGCACAATGCCCCCCAGGAGGCCATGTATGACACCGTGGCGAAGTCGGTTGTGTCCAAAGCCTTGCAAGGTTATAATGGTGAGTTAAAGAGCATCGGTACCAACGCACTAAACGAGCCTAGATCACATGACTGTCCGTATGAAATACCACAAAATGACCAGCTGGTGTGTTTGGATATTACAAATAGTGATCAGTAGGAATGGGCTTCGAGTGTCGGGTCGACCATGAGTTCAACCCGCACCCAAGCTGTTTACATCTTGATTGGTGGCTGAGCCGCACATTGTCATTGGTTGGCTGGTGGCTGAGCCGCACAGCGTCATTGGTTGGCTGGTGCCTGAACCGCACAGTGTCATTGGTTGGCTGGTGCCTGAGCCGCACAGTGTCATTGGTTTGGTGGTGCCTGAGCCGCACAGTGTCATTGGTTGGCTGGTGCCTGAGCCGCACAGTGTCATTGGTTTGGTGGTGCCTGAGCCGCACAGTGTCATTGGTTGGCTGGTGCCTGAGCCGCACAGTGTCATTGGTTGGCTGGTGCTTGAGCCGCACAGTGTCATTGGTTTGGTGGTGCCTGAGCCGCCGAGGGTCATTGGTTGGCTGGTGCCTGAGCCGCACAGTGTCATTGGTTGGCTGGTGGCTGAGCCGCACGGTGTCATTAGTTGGCTGGTGCCTGAGCCGCACAGTGTCATTGGTTGACTGGTGCCTGAGCCGCACAGTGTCATTGGTTGATGGGTGGCTGAGCCGCACAGTGTCATTGGTTTGGTGGTGCCTGAGCCGCCGAGTGTCATTGGTTGGCTGGTGCCTGAGCCGCCGAGTGTCATTGGTTGGCTGGTGCCTGAGCTACACAGCATCATTGGTTGCTAGGACACAGGTTTATTTCAGTTGGATGTTTGGACCTTGGATTTTTGGCTAGGTTCAGCAAATGTCCAAACAAATAAAACCAAGACCAATTAGCAATGCCAGGCCTGAATCTCTGTTGGGTCAGCTGACACTTTAAAGCATCACTTTACCAACCATGGGTGCCTGCAGTCAGCATTTGTATCCTCTGGCTACATTCACTGACGCCATGCAATCCTTGGTGTCGCTTAACCCCCAAGCAAACAACATCCTTTGATTGACAGCCCAAGTCTACAATAGAAGGGCATGCACGATTGTTCCTAATCAGACTTTACAAAAAGTGTCCATTCCCACATGTGCCAAAGACCTATCTGCTCCAATCACTCCAATGTCAATGGTTGACTAGTAGCTGAGCCACACAGCATCATTGGTTGACTGGTAGCTGAGCCACACAGCATCATTGGTTGACTGAAAGCTGAGCCACACAGCATCATTGGTTGACTGGTAGCTGAGCCACACAGCATCATTGGTTGACTGGTGGCTGAGCCACACAGCATCATTGGTTGACTCGTACTTAAAGCTCTCCACCTGCTGTAATAGATGATGCCGAGATCATAGCCATGATTCTTGGTATAGCCATTTAAAGTGCAATATGTACAGGTACATCTGATGGTCCTAAAGTGGTTAAAGTTAAAGGAACACACTAGAAGCTAAATATACTATAGCACCAAAGATGTGGCTGCAGAGCAGGAAAGGGCAGAGGGTTTAGGCTTCGATGGGCCTTGAAGAATGAAAACACCCCTGCCTTGCTTCCTGGGCTCTGCTGCCCCTTCTGTGGGCCTGGGACCGGCATCACAGGTGTGAGCGGGTAGAGGGGAGAGAGACCAGCGAACATCCGTTCACCAATCTCCTCCCTACTGAATGGAGCCGAAAGCTATGCTGATTGCGTCACCTCCAGCTCCTCCGCTGTCATTCCCGTGCAAGCTAGAAAGAAGCTATACAAGTGGGGGCAGGAAAATATTTGCCCAGGGTCCAATCAATTTCAAAGATGGCGCTGCCTATATTTAGGAGGAGATGGTGAACCCTAAATCTAAGGGGGCCGCCCAGGTGTTCCTGTGCTTCTCAGCGCCATCTAGTGGAGGTAGTGTGGTGTGAAATTATAAATCAGCCCTTTAATTTATATCTTTTTTTTTTTTTTTCTGCCAAAATGTAATTTCCCTTTAAACAGTAAAATATATTTCTTATTAGTTTATGCTAGTTCAATATTATTTGTCCTTTTTAGTGCGTGTCCCCCACTAACCAATGAATTGCTTTATCCCCCGACCACATGGTGCGCAGGGAACATCTGACTTGTGCTTTTGCTTCCAGGTACAATAATGTGCTACGGACAGACAGGGGCAGGAAAGACGCACACAATCACCGGGACAACAGAGAACTTCAAACAGCGAGGAATCATCCCCAGAGCCCTACAGCAGGTACTGCACACCTCACGTGGGATCTATAGGGATCATCCCTGAGGGGACACACTCCTCACTGGTATGCATAGAGCCTAACACTAAATCCGCTGCAAGACATGGAGGATAGAAATAAAATATACCCAATTAATGTATTCCAAAAAAAAATTACACACACTGTTTTTATTATATTAGAATGTTTGTTTCATAAGAAATTGCACGTTCTCTATGTTTTATTGTTTTATCCCTCTAAAATGCTGCAAGTACAGCAAAATACCTGCTGACCTGCCAGAAATCCAGAGGGCTCCTGCATTGTAATATATGGTTCTATAATCATTCATCTTCATGCTGTGCCGTGCATTGCGGTCATGTACGACTAAATGCAAGCTTTTTTTTTTGGTATTAACCTATTGTTTGGCCCTCTGGACAGAATGGGGGCCACAC
>NW_017309075.1:93327-97497 GCF_000935625.1 Nanorana parkeri | reverse complement strand
CACTCAGGTCTTCAAAGAGATTGGAGAACAGAGCGATAAATCGGTGACTGTGACGGTTTCCTACCTGGAGATCTACAATGAGACTCTGTCTGACCTCCTGTCCACGTTACCCGAGGTGCCCGTCGCCGACACACAGATGACCGTAGTCGATGACCCACACGGGGTGTGCGTTAAAGGTTTATCCGTCCACCATGTTTCCAGCGAGGAACTTTTATAAACTTTTAAATTTTTTTATATTTATTTTTATTTATTCATTTTTTATGAAGTATTTTTATTTTTTACTTTACTTTTAGGGGCTTCGGGGAAATATTAGGGGTCTAAACAGACCCCTGATATTTCCCTTTTAAAATAGAAAAAGAGATTGAGGGCACAGAGTCCTCAGAGACGCAGAGTCCTCAGAGACACACAGCGTCCTCAATCTCTTTTTCTGTATCCCCTGTTATCAATGATCAGGAATCCTCTATACTGAGTGTTCCTGTTCATTCATAACATGAGGACAGAGTATGTATACTATATCCACAATCATGAATGGACAGGAGGGGATGTAGATCACTTCCCATTCATTCATAATTGAGGATATAGTAACCATACTCTGTCCTCAATTATGTACAAACACTCAGCGATCACTGATCACATGACTGCTTGTACCCGCTCTCCATCCTGACAGCTGTCACAGGAGGTGGAGCAGGGAGGAGAGCTCAGCCTCCTGTGACAGCGCTGGCTGTCTCCGCCCTCTGATCTGTGACAGGAGGCTGAGCGTTGTGGGAGGAGAGACGCCAGCCGCTCGCCTCACGCAGCGATCAGACGGCTGTCAAAGTTTCTCTCCTCCTCTATACTGAGTGTTCCTGTTCATTCATAACATGAGGACAGAGTATGTTTACTATATCCACAATCATGAATGGACAGGAGGGGATGTAGATCACTTCCCATTCATTCATAATTGAGGATATCGTAACTATACTCTGCCCTCAATTATCTACAAACACTCGGCGATCACTGATCCCTGACTGCTTGTACCCGCTCTCCTCTCTGACACGCTGTCACAGGAGGCTGAGTGAGCGATGCGGAGAGGAGAGCTCAGCCTCAGCTGTCTCCGCCCCCACACCGCTCTGCCGCACTGTGATAGGAGGCTGAGCTGTGTGGGAGGAGACGCCGGCCGCTCACAGCGCTCTCCTCCCGCAGAGCTCGTCCGGCTGTCACTTTCTCTCCTCCCCGCTGGGACACAGAGCAGCGCCCAGCGGGGAGGAGAGAAAGCAGGGATGCGCCGATGTATCGGCAAGAAAATGGCACTTATATTGATGCATCCCTAATACATACACACACACACACTGTATATATATTGTGAATGAGCTTTATCTGGACACAAGAGCATCTAATGGGACTTGTGTAAAGATGGCGGCACCAGGGTTTGTGCTTTATCGGTGACTCTCCACAGCTGCTCCTTGAAAAAGGCCAACATTACTCAGGAGTGATCTCTCAGATATGGATAAATACCATGAAACCAGGCAAAGGTGATGTCGGC
The DNA here is from genome assembly GCF_000935625.1 of Nanorana parkeri. NCBI lineage: Eukaryota > Metazoa > Chordata > Amphibia > Anura > Dicroglossidae > Nanorana > Nanorana parkeri. The sequence continues at coordinate 95,975 of NW_017309075.1, read as the reverse complement.
ACCCTACAGGCGATATCCAGGGGGATGCCAAGTAGCCCAAATCTCACTGCACTGTGCTGTAATATCATCTTGTGAGATTACATGAGAGTACATGATTTTCCCTGGCATATCACCTGATGGGTGTTATCTTCACCCCTGTAGCATGGAAACCGGGGTAAAAATATTTAACTAACACCACCCCAAGCAACCACACCCCGCAAAGGTGCCTTTATATTATGTGGACCTTTCACGGAGTGCCATGCTCGCTTTAAGAGCCAATTCACCCCATGCATGTGTTTTCATGCACGATTTAAAGCATAACTCCAGGCACTTCAGTCCCTCCCTGTCACCTGCCTCCCCCCCACCCTCGGATGCACTCCCTGATGTGTGTTTGCTTGTCACATATTATTTAAGTCAGTACAGTGACGTCTTCTTCCAGTGGCAGTGAGGAGCAGGCATTTATCCAGGACTCACATAATGACGTGTGAGCACTGCTCAGTCCTGGAGTACTGTAAGCACAGCTTGAGTTTTGTTGCATCCCCTGGGGAGGCATGTAATCAGTATTATGCATCCTCTAGTGGAGGCACATAATTGGGTATGATGCATCCCTTGGGGAGGCATGTAAGCCCTTGGGGAGGCATGTAATCATTACGATGCGTTCCCTGGGGAGACATGTAATTGACAGGCTGGGCCCACAAGAAATAAGCAGAATATCAGAGTGTCTGAGGAAGGATGTTGTTGGTCTGAGGAGGAAGCTGAGGGCAGCGTGTGGAGGGTAAATAAAGCTTGACATTCTTGCCCTTTTTGATACTTAGAAATGGAAAGAAAAAACGCTTTTGTAATGTGCATTCAACACAGTGTTGCCATTTATTCTAATTGTCACCCCGATGGCTATACATGGAGTAAACAAACACACCTTCCTCTCCGTGCACCGTAGCAACATGACACTAAGGATGAGCAGGGGCTCGCTGTCAACCCAGTTCACCTGAGGTTTTCCAAGCCTGTGCCAAACTATCAGGCACACCCCTGTCCCGGCCCAATCAGTTGAGGCATTCCCCGCATTATGAGCATTCCCCGCCCCTTTGTTTTTGTAGCTGCGGGAAATGTCCCAGTCGCAACTGATTGGGATGGGAGGGGAAGTGTCAGTTAGGAATGCACCGAAATTTTGTCTGAAAATGGTACTATGGGCAAAATGCAGATAGTACAAAAATGCAGGGCATGGTCAGCTACTCCCCACCCTGCCGGTGTTCTGTCAAAAGATCCAACTCCTTGAGTTCTCCAACTGCCTGACTTCCGGTTTAGTTAGAACTAAGGGGTTTGGGCGAGAAGACTCTACTGCATGCTCGCCACCCGCGGTATTTCCCTATACAGATACTACACAGCAATAAAATATTAAAATGAACTAGGGTCACACTAATCCAGCACGTTAGTAATCTGAGTTGCCCCGCTTTTTTTGCTGTGTAGTATGTGTAAAGGGAAATGGCGCGGGTGGCGAACACCGGCTGCAAGCTCCGGACTGTGTCCCCTCCGATCCCCGCTGCTCTCCTCCACCTGTGTCAGCAGAGGCAGTGAGGATCATCAGAGGGGACACAGAGCTGATCCAGCTGCTAGTGCCCAGAGGGCAGGAGAGACCAGTCAGGGGGCTGTGCAGGGAGGAGAGCTCGGCTCCGGGGACAGGCGGGAGGGGGCAGAGCAGTCAGGATGGAGAGCGGAGCACAAACACCGAGCAATCAGTACTGATCAGTCAGTGTTTGTAAATAACTGAGGACAAAAATAGTCATTTTCAGTCTAAAAATGCCATCTGGGTGTCAGTGACAGTGACAGTTTTGCTCAGGCATGGGTTCTCACCAAGCCCCTGCACATCAATTGATACTTACAGGGCTATTCACAAAAGGGTGAAGAGTTTGGAGAAGTGAAAAATCTAGGACAACATCGCTGGACTGGAAAGTGAGTTGAATTGGAGAATGTTTCCAAATCAGCTATTTTGGCCCCTAGATTGTTCACTTCTCCTGCCTCCTCCAAACTCTTCACCCTTCTGTGAATAACCCTGATAATGTACAGGTCATCCTCTGCAAGATCAGAAAATGAATGATTTAATTTTTTATTCTTCATTCATTCATTAGGGGGAGACGAACCGAATCATAGGATCGCACATCCTGAATAAAAACTCTTCCCGGTCCCATTGTATTTTCACCATACACCTGAAGGTGAGTGCACGTCACATGGAGAGCCGTATTTACTCTCTCTGCTGCCCCAAGGCCAGGTTCCTCAATGCTCCCCCCTACCTGCCAACACCACCACCATGGAGAATGGCAGACCTGCAGGCTGCATACAGCGTCGCCAAGATCACTTGTACAAAACAAGCAGCGGCTTCCCCGCTGTACATTTAGCTCTGCTTGCCCAAAGCCCGGGCTGAATGTAGAAAACAACTATCCACCCGGGCATCGGGAGATAGGAATTCCGCACCCCTGCTGCCCCTCTACTCCCTGCTGCCCCAAGGCCGGGCCTTAGTTGGCCTTGTGGGAAATCCAGCCCTGGTCACATGCAGGACGTGATGTATACTGCAAAGCCAGCCTGGACAAATCTCACCCGGAACCAGCAGCCAGCGTTAAAAACATGAAAGCCAGGACAATGCAACCTGCATAGGATTATATAGGTAGCTGAAAGAT
>NW_017309075.1:69202-92690 GCF_000935625.1 Nanorana parkeri | reverse complement strand
TATATATATATAGTTAAGCAACAGTTAAAAGGAAACCATTTGTTCAGTTCATTTTGCACAGACTTTATAATAACACATAAATGATCAATGAAAATACTAACTTATCACTTTACCAGAAGAGCAACTTTACACCATAAATCACAATACACACAAAGTGCCAAATGTTTTCATGGCTTGCCTGCATTGTGGTAGCTGCGCCTGTCACTCTCATACAGACAAGTCATGGTTCTGGAGCTGACAAATGTGGCCTTGAGAAAGGGGAACATTTTGGGTTTGGGGTTTTCTCCAACATGCTGATATAGCTATTGCCAGTGGGTTGCCGGGTGCTGAAATGCTGGGGCTATCATTAGGTAAAGCGGGCACCGCATGAAAACATAACATCTAATGCAAGAGCCCATTCACACCAGGGCGGCTGCGGATCAGCGCGGTTTCCACGCTGATTTCAAAAGGGAGGTTTTGAGAGTTTTTAATTGTGTTTCAGCACTGAAATGCAATTTAAAAGGGACAAAACCGCGTTGATCAGCGCGGTTACATTGAAAGCTGTATGGAAACCGCACTGATCAGCATGGCAAAAATAGCGCAGGGGGCAGTTCGGGCGGGGAGGGGGCGGTTCGGATCGCGCTGAGCCACGTGGTCGCATGAACGGTCCCCATAGCAATGTATTGGATCATTCATGTCGGTGGGTCCGCGCAGCCGAACCGCCCCGGTGTGAACGGGGCCTGAAGATTTTGACAGCCGGTGTTGCACCGGACTGAGCTAGGTTCGCCTTTCTTTGCTCAATCTCAGTCTCGTGCAACATCGGCTGTCAATAAAACTGCTACATATTAGCTAAGTTCTAACACTTAGCCCCAGTTTTATACAACGATAGCCCGCCCACCTCCCCAAGGGAAATAGCTCTCAATGACCCGGTCGCCAGAGAGATTTTTTTTTTTACAGTTGCTATGACGACCTGGAGACAGGGAATTGTCCATCCCTGCTACAAAGCAAGATTAAATGCTAAAGCATGAAACATTCACTGGCTCTATTATTTCCTAATTACAATCTGGAACAGGGTTGCAGATCTCCAGTCCCTGAGGACCGCAGACAGACCAAGATTTTAGGAAAGACAATTATTGTGACCGAAAAATTAAACAGTGTGTAGCTGTGAGCGTCCTGTCCTTCGATGGCTGCCTCTCTAGAAGCTTAGCTGCATCTTGTGTAGTAGAGCAATCTTTGTGCTTATCTCCTCCTGGGTTCTCAGAGATACGCTTCCTAATGTAACACGTTTCCCTTCAGTCTTATTCCAGGAAGTTATCCGATGCGAAGTACACGGTGTCAAAGATTAACCTGGTGGACCTGGCAGGTTCTGAGAGACTTGGGAAAACTGGGGTGAGTATGGGAATATGCCTGCAGATGTGACACTAATAGCCAATCAGAGGTCAGTTTGGACTTTCAGGGATAAACATTCTGATGACGCCCCCTACTGAGTATGGGAATATGCCTGCAGATGTGACACTAATAGCCAATCAGAGGTCAGTTTGGACTTTCAGGGATAAACATTCTGATGACGCCCCCTACTGAGTATGGGAATATGCCTGCAGATGTGACACTAATAGCCAATCAGAGGTCAGTTTGGACTTTCAGGGATAAACATTCTGATGACGCCCCCTACTGAGTATGGGAATATGCCTGCAGATGTGACACTAATAGCCAATCAGAGGTCAGTTTGGGCTTTCAGGGATAAACATTCTGATGCCGCCCCCTCCTGAGTATGGGAATATGCCTGCAGATGTGACACTAATAGCCAATCAGAGGTCAGTTTGGACTTTCAGGGATAAACATTCTGATGACGCCCACTCCTGAGTATGGGAATATGTCTGCAGATTTGACACTAATAGCCAATCAGAGGTCAGTTTGGACTTTCAGGGATAAACATTCTGATGACGCCCACTCCTGAGTATGGGAATATGTCTGCAGATTTGACACTAATAGCCAATCAGAGGTCAGTTTGGACTTTTAGGGATAAACATTCTGATGCCGCCCCTTTCTGATGTCATATATGAAGCACAGGCTGTGATTGGCCCCTTTTAGGGCTATCAATGACCATTGGAAGCATTTGGTTTAGCTCACCTCGCGGCCATTCTTGTGATTGGCTGATTCTCCCGTCAAGAATAATGGGACAGATAGTGGTAACTGTGTGTGTGCTGCTTCACCCTCCTGGACGGGTCACATGGAAGAAAGCAGAGACTTTACAGCAGCACTATAGAGGGTGAGCAGATGTGTGCCAGACAATCGTTCCTAAACTGCCTCTCAGTGCTCAACCTCATCCATACAAAGCAGAATGACAGCATGGGGTATAAGAAATAATATTTTGTACACCTCTTCCGTACATTCACATTTTCCAATGTTTTATGCCTTTAAAAACCCTTTCAAATGTACAGAAAATACTTGTTGAACGGCTAGAAATCCAGTGACTTTCTAACTTCCTGTTTGGGCTGACAACGGGGTGCCTTTTCTGCTCCTAAATCCCAATCGGTTTTGTCAGCCCTGCCTGCTGGATTACAGGACTTCTCCTATCCGAACCGCTCCCTGTCCTTTTTTGGCAGAGAAAGGCGGGGGATGAAAGCTAGTGGAGGAATTGGCAGACGGGGGTGGGGGATGGAGGCCAGAGGAGGGATTGGCAGAGAGGGGCAGGCGGTTGAAGCCAGTGGAGGGATTGGCAGAGAGGGGTGGGAGATGGAAGCCAGTGGAGGAGTTGGCAGAGAGGGGTGGGGATAGCAATTCAGTGGTGGGATTGGCAGAGAGGGGGGGGGGATGGATCCCAGTGGAGAGATTGGCAGAGAGGGGCGGGGGATGGAAACCAGTGGAGGGCTTGGCAGAGAGGGGTGGTTGATGGAAGCCCATGGAAGCTCTGGCATCAACATTTATATAGACTGAAGGGGGATAGCTTGTGAACAGGTGAGCCAATGGGGAGGTAGTTGCAATAGTTGAGATGAGAGACGAGGGGATTAGTAGCTTGGAGGGTTATTGGTGAGGAAGGGGTATAGTTTGAAGATGTTACGAAGGTGAAGGAGGCGAGATTTGGACAGTGATTGGACGTGGGCCTGAAGTGTGAGGTCAGAGTTCAGGGTTACTCTTAGGACCTGTACAGGACTCTTCCTGACCCATGAGCTCGCTCACAAACAAGTGGTGTCGTCTTGGCGAATTGACCTTATGGGAACACTTCAGCAAGATAGCTTTCAGCAGACTATATAACTGAGGATTTTATTACATTGGGATTGTTGAGGACTAACGTCACAACCACTTTGAATGGTAACTACTGTTTTGTTTTGGACCGCTGGGACATGATCTAGAAGGGGAGAGGACAGTTTGGGGGTAAATTTGAGTCATACCTGGACATACAATTTTCTGGCTGACAATAAGACTGGACTGAAGGCTATATTACATTCTATATATTTCCCTGTTTACTAGTCATATGGACTACCACTAGCACGCGCATACTGTCCTGTCTATTGCATTAGATCTTTATTCAGGAGCTGGGAGGTTCCCCTCCTCATGTAGATCTCTTACCGCTTGACCCAAATGGTGGACCCCAAAATGCTTCTGTAATTTAGACTTGAGACCCGCAGACATGAGACCATGATCAGATCAGGAAAACAAACACATGTCTGCGCCGCGGCCGGCAATCTATGACCTCTGCAGGCACCGTCTGGCCGGCCAATCTTAAGGGAAGAATTTATTCATAATGGATTGTCCCAGCCAATCACAAATGTTCCTTCAAGATTAGCCTGATGCCATACTTGTCTCATCTAATGATTTGAATGTGTTTTTGCTGCAGTGTTTGTTCAGTGGGCAGATCTATGGACCTCCTCTCATGTCTATGGATAGCGTTAGTCTGGATATTTCATCCACCAGCATGTGATACCCGTCCACCACTCAGCATGAGGATCTTTCACCAGAGTCCCCATCTCTTCACACCCTGCTGTGACCCTTATTGGGGCGCAGACATCCATCCATATAACACCTGAATACATTGTAAAGGCTTTGCAGAAATCTGTATTCCCTTTTCTGTTTCTCAGTCTGCAGGGCAGCTCTTGAAGGAAGCCACTTACATCAACAAGTCTCTGTCTTACCTGGAACAAGTCATCATTGCGCTGGCTGACCGCCGTGACCACATCCCGTTCAGGCAGAGCAAACTCACCCATGCCCTCAAGGACTCACTAGGTGAGATATTACATGGCAGGGGTTATAATTCACATTTGTCTCATACAAACAGCTCTTTCTAGATATCTTGAGTATATTAAAGTGGACCTGTCGTTAACATTCACACCAGGATAACACATAGTTACATAGTATTTGAGGTTGAATAAAGACATTAGTCCATCAAGTCCAACCTATTAGGATCTCATTCTTAGGAGTACCTGTACCCCTGTTTATTACCTGTACCCCTGTATATTACCTGTACCCCTGTATATTACCTGTACCCCATATATTACCCGTACCCCTGTATATTACGGTCCCTTAAGAAATCGTCCAAAAGTTTCTTGAACAATTCCACATTATTTGCTGAAATCACCGCCTGTGGCAGTGAGTTCCAGACCCTAACCACTCTAACTGTGAAGAACCCCCTTCGCCCCATTTGCTGGAATTTTTTTTCCACCAATTTTAGGTGATGGCCTCTAGTTTTTGTAATGGAGTTAATTTTAAACAGTTTATCGCTAATGTTGCTACCACCATTGAACATTTTGTACATGGAGATCATATCCCCCCTTAATCTCCTCACCTCTAATGTGAACATGTTTAAATTTAGTAGCCTTGTCTCGTAGCTCTGGTCCTCCATACCCCTAATTAGTTTGGTTGCCCTCCGCTGGACTTTTTCCAACTCAAGGACATCTTTTCTTAGTACTGGTGACCAGAACTGGACCGCGTACTCCAGATGAGGCCGAACCAATGATCTATAAAGTGGCAAAATTATAGACTTGTCCCTGCAATACATCCCCTTCTTAATACAGGACAAGACCCTGCTAGCTTTGTTTACAGCAGCCTGGCACTGCAAACTACCTTTCAGTTTGTGGTCTACAATGACCCCAAAATCCTTCTCCATTTCTGACTTCCCCAGCGGCACCCCCATAATTGTATAACCCATTTGTTTATTTTTAATTCCAAAGTGCATTACTTTGCATTTATCGACATTAAACCTCATCTGCCACATTAATGCCCCTCCCCCTATTTTATCCAGGTCCTCCTGTAATGTTATAATGTCTAAGTCCGTGTCTATTACCCTCCAAATTTTGGTGTCATCCGCAAACACGGAAATATCGCTCTTAACACCCTCCCCGATGTCATTAATAAATAAGTTGAACAGTATGGGACCCAGCACAGAACCCTGAGGACACAAAACAGCCAACGAGTTTAGGGGCCCAGCGAACTCTCCCTTCTTCAGGGCTATGACAACATTCATAAGAAGTCAAGAATGCGGACAAGGCCATCATTTGTCGTGCTGTCCAGGAAACGGGCTATAAGATCCTCACAAGGTGGTACTAGGTCCCGGCAGTTTTACATAAGATGTTCCCACAATGCTCTCCCCTGTGCTGGTGGTGCGGCCAGGAAATCGGCACCATGCTTCATATTCTCTGGAGCTGCCCGCGCGCGGTCCAATGGATAATTCCCTGCAGAGCTGTGATGTTATTGACGATTTATTTTTTTACATACAGGAGGAAACTGTAATACCGTGTTGGTGGCGAATGTATATGGCGAGGCGGCTCAGATTGATGAGACTGTGAGTACTATGTGCTAGTCAGACGGGTGATAAAGATTTGCCTGTCATTTATTATAGGTATTTACATAGCACCAATAACTCACCCAACACTTTACATACTGTACAGTCACATCACTCCCTGCCCTCAAGGAGCTTACAATCTAAGGTCCGGATTTCACATGCATACTGTAACAAGGACACTCCACTGTAGACCGGAGATGCAAGTAAAATGCAGTTTATTAAGGGCAAACAGAAAAAGTCTCTGTTCATCCACAGGGTAGCCTTCCCTTGTTACACAAGACAGCTTGCATCAGCAACATAAATAATAGTCTTTTGTTCATGTAAAGGCCAACATTCTCATAATAATCAGCCTTCTTCAGCATATACAGTTCTTGTAGCTTTCCTCAGCTCTAAGACTCTCAGCACACCTCTCTATGATACTCACACTGCTCTCCCAGCAGTGGATCACGGACTCTCTCAGCGGTGTCCAACAGGTCTCTTGGGTCACCGACCATCCTGACCTCTCCCCTCGTGGGCACTCACACTGCTCTCCCAGCAGTGCGTCTAACAGGTCCCTTGGGTCACCGACCTTCCTGACCTCTCCCGGATGTTCCTTGTGCGTCCAGCACGCACCTGAGTCTGCCTGTGTCCATGTGCTTCCTGCACACACACAACTCCCACTTTGAGCTCTGGGTTGGCTTCTTAATAAGTAAAACAGTAGAAAGGCATCATGGCACACTCACAAACCAGCATGTAAAACAACTTGTCTCACCACTAAGGATAATAACAGAGGTTTGGATACACGTCTTCTGCAGAAAATGTGAAAGCCGCACAGCCGCGCCAAGGCACCTCTTATAGTGCGGTCCTAACTCTAAACTATGAGAGTCTCCATCTTGGAGCACATGGGGGGCAGAAGATTTCAAATTGGGTGCAGGTTTGTCAGGAGGACGCCCAACCTCCTTAAAGGCACAGAAACACACAAGGGATCCCGCACATCCCAATGGCAGCTGAGAAACCCCATGCGTCGCTGCACCTAATCGGTCAAGCAAAACAAATGACAAACGCACTCAACAATTTGTTATCAGTTATACAGTAATGTGCACACGAAATGGGCTTTGAACAGTAAAACAGTAGAAAGGCATCATGGCACACTCACAAACCAGCATGGAAAACAACTTGTCTCACCACTAAGGATAATAACAGAGCTTTGGATACACGTCTTCTGCAGAGGATGTGAAAGCCGCACTGCCGCGCCAAGGCACCTCTTATAGTGCAGTCCTAACTCTAAACTATGAGAGTCTCCATCTTGAAGCACATGGGGGCAGAAGATTTCAAATTGGGTGCAGGTTTGTCAGGAGGACGCCCAACCTCCTTAAAAGCACAGGCTGGTCATTGGCAACACCTGGCCCCAGGACTGGAGATCTCATCCCGCCCAGAGCTCTAAAGGTGCCCATACACTTTACAACCCTCGCAAGACTTTCGTCTTGCGAGGGTTGTAAAGTAATTAAAAAAACTTACGATCTGCCCATCTTGGACAGGCAGATCGTACCTGCAATCATCGCAAGCCCGCCCCCCTGAGGGGCGGGCTTCCGATGACTGCAATGCTGAACGGGCAGTGTGCGCGTGCGCACACCGGAACGTTCGGCAGTCATCTCTCGATCATGTTAAAAACTGCTCAATATACAAAAGTCGTACAACCGTACATTAGAAACGGTCGCACGCCTTCCATACACTGCACGATTCTCGTACGATCGCTGGATTTCCTGCGATTCTCGTACGAGAATCGTGCAGTGTATGGGCACCTTAAGAGATCTCCAGATCCAGGCTACTATTAGGAAAACCTGGATGAACCTGAAAAGCCAGGCTCTTCCGTATAACATGGTTCACATTCTGGACCCTCTCAGCCCCTTTGGCTGAGAGTCCTGGGTGCCAAAGTCGCCATACTACACCATGCACTGCCACAATAGATACAGGGCCAATTTAGACCGGAGCCAATTAACCTTCCAGCATGTCTTTGGAGTCTGGGAGGAAACCGGAGCACCCAGCGGAAACCCACAGCAGCACAGGGAGACCGTAACATACGCATGCACCCACAACACAGACACACAAAGGTTGAACTTGATGGACCTGTGTCTTTATTCAACCTCAAATACTGTGTAACATACAAACATATAAGTTATATGGAATGCAAAACACAATAGAGGACAACCCCGTCTATGTGGTTCTTCTGATCACACCGTATCAGAACCTCCATCACATACACACTGCAATCAATGAACAATCAACTTAATTCAGCCAAAACAAGAAGCCTACTGCCAGATTAGGTTACGCTTCCTGGCCAAAAGTCTGTGGATATCTGACCATCACACCTACTGCATATGAGATTGTGGGACAACGCATTGTAAAACCAGGGCGTTTAATATGGAGTTGGCTCTTCCTTGGGGCTATAACAGCCTCTACTCTTCCGGGGGGGGGGGCTTTCTATAAGATGGTGAAGTGTTTCTGTGGGAATTTGTGAGGTCAGGTACTGATGTTCCATGAGAAGACCTGGCTTACAATCAGTGTTCCAATTCATCCCAAAGATGGTCAGTAGGGTTGAGGTCAGGGCTCTGTGCAGGACACTCGAGTTCCTCCACCAAACAGGTCAAACCATGTCTTTATGGAGCTGGCTTTGTACACAGGTGACAGTCATGGTGTAACAGAAAAGGCCCTTTCGGAGGGGGGATCCACATACTCGTGCCCATTTGTGAGGTCAGGTACTGATGTTGGATTGGAAGACCTGGAATACAATCGGTGTTCCAATTCATCCCAATGGTGTTCAGTAGGGATGAGGTCAAGGCTCTGTGCAAGACACTCGAGTTCCTCCACCAGACTGGTCACACCATGTCTTTATAGAGCTGGCTTTGTACACAGGGGACAGTCATGGTGGAACAGAAAAGGGTCTTCACCAAACTGTGACCACAAGGCTGGAAAAGCCCAATTGTCTACAATGTCTTTGTATGCTAATGCTTGTCAATGGAGATTGTGTGGCTGTGTGCTCAATTTTATACCAGTGGCGTCACAAGGGGGATGCGGGGGGTGCGGCCCGCACCCGGGTGACACCATTGGAGGGGTGACACCAAAATGACTCACAGTCATTTTGGTGTCCCCCCCCTCTGAAAAGTCGGGCGATCGGTCATGGACCGAACGCCCGACAGTATCAGGAGAGAGGAGGGGACCCGGCGGCATACCTTATCCCGCCGGGTGACTGTCCCCTTGGGGTGACACTCGGTTACCGCTCCGGATGTCACCCAGCCTCGGGACGCCCCTGTTTTATACCCATGATTTTGGCGGGGGATGTCCAGCAAGCGCATACAGGAGTGATGGTCGGGTGTCCACAAACGTTTAGCCATTTAGTGTTCTTAGCATTGACTTTTTTTGGTGTGATTGTTGTTAAAATCCTATTCTCTATGGACAGCAGAGCCGTGTGCCTGGATGAAACAAATTCACTAATGTACATTTATTGCACTTCATGTCTTGCAGAGTGTAGGAGAAGTGTAGGTCAATAGGGGAGAGGTGGAAACTATATTAGCATGGGACATCTAAGCTTCTGAATAAGCAGTGGCATAGTTTGGGCCTGCGCAGAGGTCTACAATTAAAACTCTTCGCCAAAATCCATGCATTTGGTTTACATGTAAACTATAGCAGCTCCTTCATAACCCTTGGAAGTATGGTTGCCCTGGGTTCAACAGAAAATAGGAACAGGGAGAATCGTGGCTTCCATAATAGTAAGCTGGCTCATTGGGGCGCTGTACCTGACATCAGACTCTTCCTATTTTAGGATCTCCGTGTTATTCTGAGTTCATCATCTTTATATTTCTATATTTTGTCTTCAGCTTTCTACTCTGCGATTTGCCAGCAGGATGAAATGTATACCGGCAGAGTGTGTTGTTATCCAGCACCTTGACCCAGAGGTAAGTGCCATCCTGTTGGATTTAGAAGTTTAGAAAACAGTGGTGATCTCCTGATGTCTTAGGCCCCGTTCACACTGAGCAATTTATCGCGCGGAAATTCCCGCGATATCGCGGCTATTTACCGCGCGATATCGCTCTCCAATGCTTGCCAATGTGGCAAAGGGTCCTGCTGTGGCGGGTCGTGTGTCGCTACAGCAGGACCCTTTTTGGAGCGGATTTAGCCGCGGTTCAATGCTTTTCAATGCAAGCATTTGCGCAATATCGTGCGACAAATCGCGCGATATCGCGCAAAATTCAAATCGCGACAAACGCGCGATTTGCGAATCGCCAAGTGTGAATGGGGCCTTAGGGTAATGCAGGGACAAGACCCTTTAGCACACAAGGCAAAAAGACCCAACTTCACCTCCCTCCTCCCTTTCCTTCCTTGAGCTGTAGGTTGCACGTTCTGCCCTTTTTTTCGCCTCGTTCCTTCTGAGGTGCCCAAGATGTCTGCATTTGTCTGGCTGCTCCTCCACCCCTCTGTTCTGTAATATATCAAGATAGACCGTTCTATTACTGATTGAAATAATAATTGGTTATGCCGTTACAGTAATCACATGATCAGTCTGAATGTCTTCATAAAAAACAAACAAAACACTGCACCCCTTATATCCTTCCAGAAATACAACATCCTGCACATCGCTCTGATCCTTTCACTCTGTGCATTACACACTCCTGACCCCTCCACTTTATGAATTACCCACTCTTGACCCCTGAACTCTGTGCTTTTGATACTCCTGACCCCTGCACTTTGTGTGTTACACAATTCTAACCCCTACACACTCCTGATCCCTGCATTCTGTGTTACACACTCCGCACGCCGCCCTACGCTCACCTCAAGTGCAGGTTCGTCTGCGTCCGAGCCAGGAAACACGCACCCGCACGAACCTGCACTTGGGTTGAGCGTAGGGGGGCGTATGGCCGCGCAGTCCCATAGAGAAGGACCGGGCTGTGTACTAATCACAGGCAGCACCTGTCCTTCCCGGGAGCGGCCCGATACGGCCGTGCACGCAGCATGGAGCTGTACGTGCCGTCCGATTCTCGTGTGAATGAGGCCATAATGTAGATTGTAGAAGCCTCCATATTGAACTGTAAAACATTAGGTGTCATCTTATGTTTTCCCCGTATCTGATGTGTGTCATCTGTTTTTCGTCTGGCAGCGAATGTGTAAAAATTTGCAGCAAGAGATTGAACACCTGCGCAGGGAGCTGTCCCTCCACGATACTCTGGTAAGGGATCATTGTGTGTGTGCAGCAGGATAGATACCTGCATATCATCCAGTGATGGTCACCACCAGTGGCCGGTTTATTAAATCTAACAGGGACGTGCGGTCAGGGGAGGCAGGTGGGGCAGAGCCTCACCTAGTATTATGGAGAAAAAAGGTGTCCGCTTCAAGTCTGAAGCTGACAGCTTTTTCTCCATTCAGAGCGGCTTGTTACAGGTTACACAGCAGGGAAATCCTTTGGAGATTTCTGGCCTGAAGCCCTTGTAGGTTATATGGAGCAGCCGGTTGACATGGAAGGGTCGGAGTTTGGGTTTCCGACATCGGCGCATCACCCAGATTGCAGCGGCTCCAAACACAACATGACTGCCGGCAATAGGGCCCACAAAAATGTTTAGTCCGTCCCCCGTCCCTAGGGTATTCCATGAATCCAGGGCATACCATTTCCATCTGCAAGCAGCTTAGAATTAGCAATGCATCGATACTGTTTTTTTAAGTATTTTGCTTTCGGTACTGGCCGATACCGAGTACCGATACTGGGGCTTCCGCTGGCATGGAGCCGGCTTTCCGGGCAATGACATGGCGCCTGATTGCCCGGGAAGCCGGCTCCATGTTGTTTAGCCGGCTTGATTGTGATTGGCAGCCCAGCCAATCAGCATGGAGCCTGCTTCTCTGCAAATCAGGAACCCGGGCGGCGAGTAATGACCCGCCTCTCGGCTTCCTGATTGGCCGTGAAGCCGGCTTCCCAGCCAAACAGCATTGAACCGGCTGTTCGGCAAGCTCGATTCTGATTGGCCGGGAAGCCAGCTTCCCAGCAAATCAGCAAGGAGCCGGCTGTTCGGCAGGATCGATGCACTCAGCATCGAGCTGGCTTCCGGGAGGCGGGTCATTACTCACCGCCCAGCTTTCTGATCGCACGGGAAGCTGGCTACATGTTACCCTATGGCACTGCCGGTCAGAGGAAATCTTCCTCTGACCGGAAGTTCCGGTATCGGGAAGGTATCGGAGCAAAACGCAGTATCGGCACCGATACTAGTATCGGTATCAGTGCATCCCTACTTAGAATGCGTGCCACCGCTAGGAATAACTCTTGCCTCCCTACGACTAATATTTTAGAAAGGAAACGTAATCCCTTTGATCTAAGATAAATGAGCGGTGCCAGCAGACAGTGTGGTGCCTCCAATATGGGATGATCTCCCCACCCTGAGAATTTTGTAGTCACTTGGCCTGGAGGATTCTGTTGTGAGGTGATAGTTGTCCCCTTTTATAGGCACACAAGCCTGCAGGACCCTGTTAGAAGTTTGTTAGCAGCTAGATGTCAATTCCATCCATCTTCAGTTCCAAACTGTCTGACCATTTGTCTACTACTGACCACCGAATTAGGAAAATAGTAATACCTGTAATGTCCCCTCACTTCTATATTTTAATGTCACCGGCATCCTACAGTGGAATTATATACTACAGACAGAAAGGGATTTGGCACAGTTTCAGTGTTTGAGAGCATTACTGGTTCACTGTCCGGGTTCCCATGTTTCAGGCCCGCCGAGCAGAGGTCGGCTACGAACCATTTACCGACAGCCAGATTGCTGAGATTAACTCTCAGGTCCGAAGATATCTGGAGGGGAAGCAGGATGAGATAGAAGTGAGTATGTGGAAGCTCGAATCAAATAACAGCTTTGAAAATATGCAAAATATTCTTCTGTAAAGGATCATTGAGATATGTGTCATTATACTGGGGGATGGTGTGCAGTACTGAGATATGTATGGTACCATTGGTGGTGCGATGGTGGGTAGTACTGAGACATGCATGGTACCATTAGTGGGGCAGTTGTGGGTAGTACTAAGATATCTCCGGTACCATTGGTGGTGGGATGGTGGGTAGATCTGAGATATCTCTGGTACTATTGGTGGTGGGATGGTGGGTAGTACTGAGACATGCACGGTACCATTGGTGGGGCGGTTGTGGGTAGTACTAAGATATCTCCGGTACCATTGATGGTAGGATGGTGTGTAGATCTGAGATATGTATGATACCATTGGTGGGACTGTGCATAGGTCTGAAATATGTACGGTACCATTGTACTGGGGGTGGTGTTTTTATTATGAGATATGTATGGTACCATTGGTGGTGGGATGGTGTGTAGATGTTAGATATGTATGATACTATTGGTGGTGGGATGGTGTGTAGTACTGAGATATGAACGGTACCATTGGTGGTGAGATGGTGTGTAGATCTGAGATATGTATGATACCATTGGTGGTGAGATGGTGTGTAGATCTGAGATATGTATGATACCATTGGTGGTGGGATGGTGTGTAGATCTGAGATATCTCTGGTACCATTGGTGGTGGGATGGTGTGTAGTACTGAGATATGAACGGTACCATTGGTGGTGGGATGGTATGTAGTACTGAGATATGAACGGTACCATTGGTGGTGGGGTGGTGTGTAGATCTGAGATATCTCTGGTACTATTGGTGGTGCGATGGTGTGTAGTACTGAGACATGCATGGTACCATTGGTGGGGCGGTTGTGGGTAGTACTAAGATATCTCCGGTACCATTGATGGTAGGATGGTGTGTAGATCTGAGATATGTATGATACCATTGGTGGGACAGTGCATAGGTCTGAAATATGTACGGTACCATTGTACTGGTGGGTGGTGTTTTTATTATGATATATGTATGGTACCATTGGTGGTGGGATGGTGTGTAGATCCAAGATATGTATGATACTATTGGTGGTAGGATGGTGTGTAGTACTGAGATATGTATGGTACCATTGGTGGTGGGATGGTGGGTAGATCTGAGATGTATTGTACCGTTGGTGGTGGGATGGTGTGTAGATCTGAGATATCTCTGGTACCATTGGTGGTGGGATGGTGTGTAGATCTGAGATATCTATGGTACCATTGGTGGTGGGATGGTGTGTAGATCTGAGATATGTATGATACTATTGGTGATGGGAGGGTGTGTAGATCTGAGATATCTATGGTACCATTGGTGGTGGGATGGTGTCAGGGTACCATGCACAGGCGTCCTCACACCACATGTAGGTACCCACGCAGGATGACCAAATTAATATGCCCACACAGGATAGGGTTCTATGCACACACTTTATTTGGTACACATCGACAAAACTACAAACCCCCTCAACCCCCCACAGGTTTGCAGTGAAGTAACAACCCACTGTTGGGACAAACACACACCTACAGCCAGGGGGAATAGCAACAAGGAGGGGTAACAGGCCTGCAGATATACAGCAGGCCTCAGGATACAAGGAGAGTGGTCAGGTACAAGCCGGGTCGTTAACAGGAGGGCAGCGCGGTACAGGAACAGGATTCAAGGAGAGTGGTCGGGTAACAAGCCGGGTCGGTGACAGGAGGGCAGATAGGAAGCAGGGTTCAGGTAGCAGGGTTCAGGTAGCAAGGCACAGGGCATGGGAATCAGTCAGGTGCAGGCAACGCAATACTGATGCAGCTTCCTGACTGCAGGTTCCTGACAGTTCCTGGCTGCTGGAAACACCCGCAGGCGAGCACAGGAACTGCAGGACCTGGCTCCAGCGCCACCTGGGAGCGCTCCGGATCCTGACAGATGGTGTGTAGATCTGAGATATACAGGTGAAACTCAAATAATTAGAATATCGTGCAAAGTTCATTTATTTCACTAATGCAACTTAAAAGGTGAAACTAATATATGAGAGAGACTCCTTACATGCAAAGCAAGATAATTCAAGCCGTGATTTGTCATCATTGTGATGATTATGGCTTACAGCTCATGAAAACCCCAAGAACCCCAAATCCACAACCTCAATAAAGTTGAATATTACATGCAATCAATAAAAAAAGGATTGTACATAGAACAATATCGGACCTCTGAAAAGTACAAGCATGCATATGTACTCAGTACTTGGTTTGGGCCCCTTTTGCAGAACTTACTGCAATTACTTTTGCACGATATTCTAATTATTCGAGTTTCACCTGTATACGATACTATTGGTGGTGGGATAGTGTGTAGATCTGAGATATCTCTGGTACCATTGGTGGTGGGATGGTGTGTAGATCTGAGATATGTATGGTACCATTGGTGGTGGGATGGTGTGTAGATCTGAGATATGTATGATACTATTGGTGGTGGGATGGTGTGTAGATCTGAGATATCTCTGGCACCATTGGTGGTGGGATGGTGTGTAGTTCTGAGATATCTCTGGTACCATTGGTGGTGGGATGGTGTGTAGATCTGAGATATGTATGGTACCATTGGTGGTGGGATGGTGTGTAGATCTGAGATATGTATGATACCATTGGTGGTTGGATGGTGTGTAGATCTGAGATATGTATGATACCATTGGTGGTGGGATGGTGGGTAGATCTGAGATATCTCTGGTACCATTGGTGGTGGGATGGTGGGTAGATCTGAGATATCTCTGGTACCATTGGTGGTGGGATGGTGGGTAGATCTGAGATACGAATGGTACTATTGATGGTGGGCAGTGCAGAGACCCACGCATGGTACCATATCTCAGTGTATTTCCCCTGGAACACCCTCCTCTTTGCATCATGTAGTTGTGCTCGTTATATTGTTGTACCTCTATCTCCGATATTAAAGTTCTCAATAACTAATCATTTGTTTTTTATTCCATTCAGGTTATTAACCTTCGGCAGATCCAGGAGACATTTTCACAGTTCAGACTCATTTTGAAGTAAATTCTTTTTCACATTCTGTCCAAGTTGAGTGAGAAAATTATGTTATAATGTGTAACTCCAGACAAAACTTTATTTAGTAATGCATATAATGATGAAAGCTCTGTC
This sequence comes from Nanorana parkeri, assembly GCF_000935625.1. Classification (NCBI taxonomy): domain Eukaryota; kingdom Metazoa; phylum Chordata; class Amphibia; order Anura; family Dicroglossidae; genus Nanorana; species Nanorana parkeri. The sequence continues at coordinate 76,929 of NW_017309075.1, read as the reverse complement.
TGATTTTATTGATGCTGACCCCTCTCCCTTTAAGAGATTTCCTCTCACTTTTTGTCTTTTAACACTGACAATAAAACAGGAAGTAAAAGGAAATCTCCCTAATCTGGGCGCAATCGGCAATAAAAACCTGACCAGTTCCAAACCTTCCACCCAAGAGGTATCAAATCTACAACACAGTTGAGTTCTGTCCGTGATACCTCCATGATTATCACATTTTCCTGTTCCCTAATCCGGTACCGGGTTTTGCCTTCGGTCCAAAGTGCTCGGCTCCCTGCCAATCAGCCTCCAGCCCCTGTGTTAAAGAGCTAGAGCAGTTGTTGCTCATTGTTCGAGCAACGTGTCTACCAGGGACGTGCGGTCAGGGGAGGCAGGTGGGGCAGAGCCTCACCTAGAATTATGGAGGAAAAGGCTGCCAGCATCATGTCTGAAGCTGACAGCTTTTTCTCCATTCAGATCGGCATCTTACAGGTTACACAGCAGGGAAATCCTCCCCGCTGTGTAACCTGTCACGGAGCCTCAGCGGTGAGGAGCAAGTGAGGGACAGGGAGGCTCCTCCCTGTCTCCTCCCTTCCTCCTTTACACTAGCTTTGGGGCTTCGTCCAATGGGGGCGGAGCTTTGGCCGGCAGGAGGTGGGGCTTTGGCCAGCAGGGGGCGGGGATTGGAAATGCCCCACCCCGAGCAAGAGGTACCGCATATCACTGGTGTCTGCACACCAGCGGCCGGACCTCCTGTGTTTCCCGAAGTTTGTCATTTGTTTCCTGAGGATTCCTCTGTGTTTGTGTCTCATCTGCTCTGTGGTTCTTTTTGTTAGTTTACCTTTCTCACTCTTTTACCCCATGTCTGTGGGTTTTTCGGAGGTTGTTGTCTTTGCAAATTAGTTCTTAACATATTGCTAAATCTTTGTGTACCGGTGGTGCTTGTTCATGCAAATACAAAACATATCATGGACAGTGCGCTACTGCGTTGTTACAAGTGCACTAATACGGCTTCAATCGCCGTAATGAAAAAGGACTAGGGATGCACCGAGAACGTATTTTCGGTATCGAGTACGAGTACCAATATTTTTTTTCTGGTACTCGCCGATACCGAGTGCACCGATTATCAGGAAGTCGGGCGGCGGATCATGTCCCTTCGCCCAGCTTACTGATTGCCCGGGAAGCCGGTGTTCTATGGAAAGAACACCGGCTTTACTTGCTGAGGCTGCCTGGCTTCCTGACCAATCAGGAAGCTGGGCGGTGGGTCATGAGGTGCCGTCTGGTCAGGAAGCCAGACTGCCTACCAACAAGTGAAGCCGGCTTCCTAGCCAATTAGGAAGGCGGGTGGCATGTCATGACCCGTCTTCCGGCATTCTTGATTGGCTAGGAAGCCGGTTTCACTTGTTGCTAGGCAGCCTGGCTTCCTGACCAATCAGTAGGCTGGGAGGTGGGTCATTACATGCTGCCCAGCTTCCTGATTGGTTAGGAAGACAGGCTACCTAGCATCAAGTGAAACTGGCTTCATAGCCAATCAGGAAGCCGGGAGGCGGGTCAATAATGATTGGAAAGGAAGCCGACTCCATGCTCCCTCGGCAGTGCTGGGCAGAGGGAGATCTCCCTTTGCCCGGGAAGTTGCGGTATCGGAGGTATCGGAGCATTTGGCCGAGTACAAGTACTTGCCCAAATACTCTTTATCGGCACCGATACTGATACTAGTATTGGTATTGGTGCATCCCTAAAAAGGACTATAGGAAGCTAAATAAGAGAGCTAATTTAATTATTCCATGAGTAGTAAGCTTTAACAAATATAATAATATAGCCCCATCATACTTTCAGTTTAAATCGGCAAAATCCATTCCAGGAGCATCGAAACAGAAGGTGTGCAAAATATTACAGTTCCTTTTCTTCAGAAAGCAGCCACGGCCTAGAAAAGCCTGTGCCCTGCCATCGTTCCACAGAGAAGGAGCTTTGCTGTGGAAGCAGTGGTCTCTCCGTAGAGCTATTGGTCGACCTCAGTGAGGGGGGCGGAGGGGGATTGTTCAGATCATCCTAAGAAAGGGACAAAATCACTTTAGTCTTGGATCTTTTTTTGTGTGTTAATTTTGTGTTTAATTTTCCCGTTGGCCATACACACACATAGAGTATACTGTATGTGTCAGCAGGTATGTGTTATACGTACAGTAGGCCTTATTCTGTGCTGCCATATACACTATATTGCCAAAACATTCCCATAGACACACTCCTAAATCCTAAAAAGGACTCCTTCCCAGAAGTGGACGCCTTCCCAGAAGAGTTGAAGCAGTTATAGCGGTAAAGGGCGGAGCCAACCCAATACTGAAGCCTAGGGACTAAGACTGGGATGCCATTAAAGGGCGGAGCCAACCCAGTACTGAACCCTACGGACTAAGACTGGGATGCCATTAAAGTTCATGTGCGTGTACAGGCGTCCCCAATACTTTTGGCAATATAGTGTATGTTTGCGCCGGGAGTGTGCTCAGTCCTGTCCCCATGCTGTCTCCGACAGCTCCTGATCACACAGTGACGATCACAAGCAGGTAGAACGGCCTTCCAATCACGTGCTCACCTGACTGGCAAACCCATAAAGCGCCCCTGGACTTTACATTTCCTAAATGGCCAGTGGGGAGGGGCGAGGAATACCTAACTGAATTACAAGTTGTCATTAATATTGTAATGGAGTCGTCCTATTCTGCGGGAAACCTTTAAGCCCTGTCGTTGTATGATGACATTTTTCTCTTTGCAGCCAGCGTGAGCAGGAAGTGGAGTCCAGACTGAGACAGAAATACACACTGATAGATAAGAATGACGGTGCAGCCATCCCGGCGGTGCAGCTGGTGAGTCCTTGAAGGTCATGTGATTCGTCTTCGTCCGGTTTAAAAAAATCAACCCATGCCGAATGTAAACGGGGAATCATCTTCCCTGCAATTGTATTTTACTTGTAGCACCTTTTTTTCTGTAAATTCGCGGCCTCCCATTTAGGCTGATATCAGTGTGCAGATCTGGCCTTACACTGGTCCTAACTGCACTGTGACAGTCTGTAAGAGTCATGAGAGAGTAGAGATGGTTCTATTGGGTAGATCTGAACACACACAAGGGCAGAGACTGAGTGGACAAGCTGAGGGTTAAATAGTGAGCTGGGGTTGCATCATCACTCTGAGACAGGAAGTTGTCAGGATTTTGTCTGTAGTTGCAGAATGATGATGTTTATGGGTATGGTCATGGAAGGAACAAACAGTGTCAGGCACACTGCAACAGAAGACAGGCTCCAGCTTAACTGAACAAGGGAGGGTAAGAAACCCTGACACAGTGTCTGTCCTGTGCATGGATATCACATCACCAGTGTCTGTCCTGTGCATGGATGTCCCATCACCAGTGTCTGTCCTCTGCATGGATATACCATCACCAGTATCTGTCCTGTGCATGGATATCCCATCACCAGTGTCTGTCCTGTGCATGTATATCCCATCCCCAGTGTCTGTCCTGTGCATGGATATCACATCACCAGTGTCTGTCCTCTGCATGGATGTCCCATCACCAGTGTCTGTCCTCTGCATGGATATACCATCACCAGTATCTGTCCTGTGCATGGATATCCCATCACCAGTGTCTGTCCTGTGCATGTATATCCCATCCCCAGTGTCTGTCCTGTGCATGGATATCACATCACCAGTGTCTGTCCTCTGCATGGATGTCCCATCACCAGTGCCTGTCCTCTGCATGGATATCCCATCACCAGAGTCTGTCCTGTGCATGGATGTCCCATCACCAGTGTCTGTCCTCTGCATGGATATACCATCACCAGTATCTGTCCTGTGCATGGATATCCCATCACCAGTGTCTGTCCTGTGCATGTATATCCCATCCCCAGTGTCTGTCCTGTGCATGGATATCACATCACCAGTGTCTGTCCTCTGCATGGATGTCCCATCACCAGTGCCTGTCCTCTGCATGGATATCCCATCACCAGAGTCTGTCCTGTGCATGGATGTCCCATCACCAGTGTCTGTCCTCTGCATGGATATACCATCACCAGTATCTGTCCTGTGCATGGATATCCCATCACCAGTGTCTGTCCTGTGCATGTATATCCCATCCCCAGTGTCTGTCCTGTGCATGGATATCACATCACCAGTGTCTGTCCTCTGCATGGATGTCCCATCACCAGTGCCTGTCCTCTGCATGGATATCCCATCACCAGAGTCTGTCCTGTGCATGGATGTCCCATCACCAGTGTCTGTCCTCTGCATGGATATACCATCACCAGTATCTGTCCTGTGCATGGATATCCCATCACCAGTGTCTGTCCTGTGCATGTATATCCCATCCCCAGTGTCTGTCCTGTGCATGGATATCACATCACCAGTGTCTGTCCTCTGCATGGATGTCCCATCACCAGTGCCTGTCCTCTGCATGGATATCCCATCACCAGAGTCTGTCCTGTGCATGGATGTCCCATCACCAGAGTCTGTCCTGTGCATTGATGTCCCATCACCAGAGTCTGCATGGATGTCCCTTCACCAGTGTCTGTCCTGTGCATGGATGTCCCATCACCAGTGTCTGTCCTGTGCATGGATATCCCATCACCAGTGTCTGTCCTGTGCATTGATATCCCATCACCAGTGTCTGTCCTGTGCATGGATATCCCATCCCCAGTGTCTGTCCTGTGCATTGATATCCCATCCCCAGTGTCTGAGGCGGTGAGGTGTAGAGGAGGCAAAGTATGCACAGATCCATGGGGACCAAGTGGATTCAAATTTAGTCATTGTATTTTCCAATTGTGCCACGCGTTTTTTCCTGGGACAATATCCAGTGTACATGGTGTATGACACTAGACCCTTGGTTCTCAACTGGTGGGTCAAGACCCAAAAGTGGGTCACAACCCTGTGCCAGTGTGCCTTCCACTGTGCTAGGTGAAAGGCTCTTCAGCCTCCCCCTAGTTCAGCACTGTCAGTTCTACACACCGAGCAGCCATTCAAAATATGCTGCCCAGCGCCAAGGGTCAGCTTGGGGTGGGGTGGCCTGGAATTATGGCCGTAAGGGAGCTCCATCCATACGTGCATTGCTTACAGCTCCTTCGAATGCCCTGTAGAGGTGCCAGGATCAAAGGGACATCACATTCTAGCTCCTGGCACCTCTGTAAGGCATGCAAGGGAGCTGTGCAAGCAATGTACATAAGGTTGGAGTTCCATTACAGCACAGCAGCCCACACTAGACCCCGGGCTGAAGATTCACTACAGTTCTTGTAAGGTGGGGAGACTGGGTGGATCTTAAAAAATAAAACAAAACAATTTGCGTGTGTGAGAATGTCTGTGCATGTGTGAGATTGTGTCTGTGGTTCTGTGTGTCTGCAAGTGTTTATGAGGGCCCATTCACACTAGTACAGTGTGTTAAGCACACAGTCCTGTATGAGCAACACACTGTACCACGCGTTCTGCTGCTGAAGGTGCATTGCTTTGGCATTTTTTAAAATTGGCACCCCAAGCGCACCTCCCGCCAACCGTTTGATTGCCCGCACCAGAACGCGCGGCGCCGCAATGCCGCGCGTCCTAGCGCGGTGCCACTTGGGTTGTGACCTAATGACCAAGGACAAATGTGGGTCCTGAGGCTAGACAGGTTGAGAACCGCTGCTCTAGACACACTAAGGCCCCATTCGCACGTAGCGACATACCTTTTGCAGCGGCCGGGATAGCGCGACTTTCGGGGCGACGTTCCAGCGACGGTAGCGCGACCTTCTCCGTTGGGCTCCATTAGAAAAAAGCAAAATCCGCAGAAAAAAGGGTCCTGTAGAAGCGACTTGCGAACTGCGACGAGCGACGCGAGACATGGAGCTAAGACAGTTCCATTGAATATCATTAGCCGGCGACTTCTCGTGATATATCGCGCAGCAAAAATGCGCGATATCGCGGCGGAAATCGCGCGATATATCGCTACGTGTGAATGGGGCCTTAGGGACTTTGTCAGCCAGTTTTTCGCTGTTTGCCTCTTTGCTGCAGTCAGTAGGTGGATAGCAAGCTTAAAAGCTTTGTTGGGAAGACCAGCTGGCCTACAGTTTAGGAGGGCTAAATAGGGGTCTTTAGTCAACCGTTCGGAGAGAATGGAGTCGAGGAGGTTGAAAATGTTATCCCAAAATACAGATACTACCGCTCACATGCCCTGTTTGTATTGGAATATTCCAGTTATATATCTTTGTCATTGTTCCCAGGCCGGACTGGTGGACACGGAGGTCAAGTTGGTCGGAGAACTGGATGGCGGGGGTTTTGGCATTGGAGTGGTGCCATTCTCTTCCAAATCAAACACTTCTATATCTGCCAAAAAAAACAAGAGCCGGAAATCAAAGGAGCTGGCCAGGTGAGTGAGACTCAGGACAGGTCTCGCTGTGTGGGCGGGGTTTATGATAATCATGTGACTCCAGTCTGTCTATGAGAGAGCTTAGTGCTAGAGCAAGTGAAATTCCAGTTCATTTGAGGGACCTGAAAGGGTCAAGGTGCAAATATTGTAACAAATGTTCTTGTAGATCCTTGCCTGCTCCTTTTCTGTAGATGCTGAGCAAGGCCATTCCAGTGCACTTGGAATAAATGCTGAATTCGGAAGGTCTTTATATCTGCGGAATTGTAGAAATGTCACCAACACCAGCTCGGTCAATGCTAAAGCCTGATAATGGGACCCTGTGTGGTCCCGAATGCGCTTGTTCATATGACAAAGAACTTCAATAAATGAAGATTTTGCTATCCTAAAAGGACTGGTGTGCTGGAGACATTTCTACAATTCCTCTGATATTTGCGGCGCATCCGCAGTCGCTGCGAGCACCCCCCACCAGGGCTGGATTTGCTCTCCCTGCCGCCCCAAGGCCAGGTTCCGCAATGCGCCGCCAACCAGTGAGAGAGATTCGGCGGCCGGGGGAGGACGGAGTCCCGAAGACCAGCGGAAAGAGGTAGGTGCGGGGGCGGGGACTGCACACATATTACAAGTGATCGCGGTGACATCGCCGCAATCACTTGTAAACGAACGGCCGGATTCCCCACTTACCGCCCGGCGCCAGGAACTACAAGTTCCGTGCGTCGGGGGAATCCACGGCGCTGCCGCCCCTCTGCTACGTGCCGCCCCGAGGCCGGGCCTCGGTGGCCTTGTGGGGAATCCGGGCCTGCCCCCCCACTACAGGGTACATTTCAGTAAGGAGTGCAACAAGGATAGTATTTATTATTTTTATATGTGTGGGCACAATACTACTTGGCAGATGGCTATGACTGCTCTGCACCTGACAAGCAGCTGACCCTGAACCTCAGACAAGGGCTCAGGGGTATAATGATGATGATTCGTAATATTATTTAATACATTTGGTTTGCGATACATTTGATGTGATACTTATTTCAGTCCTGTCGGGAAGAGAGAAGGTCCTCAGAGTCCAGCAATTGGGAAGGACCTGGAATCTCTTTCTCCATCTAAAACCATGTTCTCCATGTCACTGCGGGACCTGGATGTGAAGGAGACGGTTGTCAGAGAGCCGCAGGAACTCGGCGCCATCGATACCCAGTGCTCGGAGGTTCCCATCAAAGAGGAAGCCAGCCGTCCCAGGTGAGAAGTATGACATAGGTCAGTGCTTCTTAAAGTGTGGGTCGCGGCCCCATATGGGGTCCCGCAAGTGAACAGGGGGGGTCGCGATCTGAGACCCCGGCCAGGACCGCCATCACCGCTGGGGGGGGAGAGAAAAGGAGAGAGACTCTGACGGACGCAGG